>NC_142839.1:5454545-5757575 GCF_061612785.1 Hesperophylax consimilis | reverse complement strand
TTCTCGCGAAAAAAATTTACCCACATGTTCCCAACCGAATAATAATACGTTAACATAATAAAATTAATTAACTGACTGACTAACACCATCATGCCGTTTCTCCGCAGGGGTAAACAGAGAGGACGGACCACCACACAGCTTTGTCTTGCCACACACTCCTTGCTTCATTCGCATTCATACATAAGAGTCATGGAAATGAGAGATCTCGGAATTATTTTGGATGAAAAACTAAGTTTCGCCAATCATATCCACCAAATTGTAAACAAAGGCATGAAAACACTAGGCTTCATATTAAGAACAACTAAAAACTTTAACTCCATACAAGCCATTAAACTGTTATACATATCTCTAGTTAGAAGCATAATTGAATACAACTCAGTAGTTTGGTCTCCCTCATTAATAACATTGAGCGAATACAAAAAAAATTCTCCGTTTTATAAATTTTAAATTAAATATCCCACTAGAAGACTTACAATATCATTTCTTATTAAATACTCTAAAAATACACACATTGGAAGACAGGCGTAAAAAAACGACTTAACTTTTTTATTCAAGATTCTAAACTCTAAATTCGACTGTTGCGAACTTATGTAACTCATAAACTTACGAATACCTACAATAACAACACGACAAGATACACTATTCCACTGCAACACACATAAGCGCAATTACATTGCGAACTCCCCAATACTACGGTTTCACACTATGGGAAACCAATACTTAGGTGATGTCGATATATTTAATATTAACTTTGCGAATTTTGTGGATTACGTAAAAGACTTATTTCAACACTATTCCTAAATGGAAGTTATATTTTTGTAAGCCAGTCAAATCGCTGTATTTTTTAATTTATGTTCTTGTTATTTTTATATATTTCTTTCTCATGTTTCAAAACTGTCATTAAAATTGTACCACCTACATGTAAAAGCGTTAAATAAATAAATAAAATAAAATACATTGTTTCGTACATACTTTTTGACGGTCTCCGTGGACGAGGGGTAACGATCTCGACTATCAAACCGGAGGTCACGGGGTGAAATCCTAACGAGTATCGCCATGGTGTAAGACCATTCAGAATTGAAACGTTGCTTGAAATGGCTTTAGTCGTGTTTGGTTACCGGATCCGAATAGTCAGGTACTTCCCCGCCTTCCTCTTCCCCATCTCCTTCCCCTCCCCCCTAACTTCAGCCTCACGATATACCGCTATCGCGGATGCCTCACTGGGTTGAGACGGTTGGGACTCATAGAAAAATCTCTCCACATCCGATTAAAGTACATACTCGTATTTGATTTACTTGATCGTGCAATGTCGACATTCACTTTCGTGTCCTAATTTTCTTACACTCTACGTCTCCAAAACCACCTAAACCACCCTTTCTTAATATTATTCATCACGCTTATATCACCCTTGTATTCTTTCCGGATATCTGTGATAATAATAATGATAATATTTGGATAATTTGTATAGCGCCGTTTTTGTGCAAAATCACCTCAAGGGTGCTGTATAAATATATAATACATTTCTACAATTGTATTGCTAACATCGCTTATTTAACTATACAGGGTGTTAACAGGCGTACTGGACTATAATAGGATTGACCAGTTAATACTATTTTACAAATTAAAGCAAATAAAATACTTCTCGGCTGAGTAAATCGCCCAACCCCTTTACTTTATAAATGTCAGGCGACCAAAATTTCAATAATTTTTTTTTATTCCAAATAATTCAGGAATCACTTGTTAAAGTTAGTTAAAAGTACGTTCCTAACACCCTATAGCTTAAATTATTTAAAGTATTTCATCATTCTTTGGTATTTAATAGTGATTATAGTTTGTATCCATGTAAGAACTTTCCCAAGTTTCGGCTTTACCCCCAAGTGATTATTTAAACGAGCTTAATCATCGTAAGTTATTGAGTTTGTACAAATAGGGTTGTCTGGTCATTAGTTAATACGGTTAATCTTGAAGATGAATAATAATTGGCCAATCTTCACAGTACTGTTTTTATAAATCATCGCCCTTTTTTGACCTTTCCCTGCGTATATATTTTATACATTTGGTTAAAAAAAAGATAGTATTTCCATGGTCGTCACAGAAGCCATTGTCTAGAAAAAATTCCGGCGTACTTAAAAATGACGGTAATTGACATATACAGCAGCGATGAGTCGTTCGAGCCGCACAATAATCTAGCTCTTTTTGGTGAGCCGTATTCTTACGACTCTCGGTAAACGGCTCAATTGAACAGTTACCCCTTTTTGGGAGGAATGCAGATCACGCCAAACTCTGGGAATTGAATAAAAATGCACTTTCTAGATGAAAAAAGTGTGTAGAAATTCATTAAAAATAATTAAGGCGCGGAAGAATAAATTGAGGGAGATACAGCCGATCAAAATTTAATAAATTGCACTTCGCGATCTGATATTATCACCATATTCGGACAGTCCGCCGCCATATTTTGTCACGAAAATCAAATTAAAAACTTTTAATACTTTTGAAATTTCAGTAGTGCCATCCAAAAAATAAAAAGTGTTGCCATATAATAATATCAATGCATGGAAAATTCTGAAAATTAAATATCATTTGCCAGATTGGTAGTTTATTATTTAAAATCTTGTAAATACTTAATTTATGTATATATATAACCTAACCTAACTGTGATTTTCTATAACAAAAAAATGACCCTTTAATAACGCCCACTCGCGTCCCCTTTAGAGTTTTATCCCAGTTTTCAAGTAGTTTGTGGGCTACGCTAGGTTTGTATGGACGGTTTGTGATTTAATACTAATACCTTTTTTCCATGTTATTTCCTGTTACACAAAATTGCCCCTTTAATAACGCCTGCTCGCGTCCCCTTTAGAGTTATATCCCAGTTTTCAAGTAGTTTGTGGGCTACGCTAGGTTTGTATAGACTGGTTTGTGATTTAATTCTAATACCTTTTTCCCATGTTCTTCTGCCTACTCTAACCCAAACTAAACACCTAACCTATTTTGTAAAAAAATATTATTATTATATGGCAACACTTTTCTTTTTTTGGTTGGCACTACTGAAATTTCAAAAGTAAATAGTTGCTAATTTGATTTTCTTAAGTCATAATTGATAAATAAAACATGGTTCCTATGTATCGCGTACGAAGTTTCAAAACCCTATAACTCAGTTAATAGTGCCGACCCCCACCTAATTCTTTCAGATTCGGATTCCCCAGCCCTAAATTAGTCTAAATCAAGTTCAATTTCGGTTATACTCCCATAAACCGAATATTACCCTCAGATCGCGAAGTGCAATTTTATTAAACTTTGATCGGCTGTATCTCCCTCAATTTATTCTTCCGCGCCTTAATTCTTTTTTTAATGAGTTTCTACACACTTTTCTCATCTAGAAAGTGCATTTTTATTCAATTCCCAGAGTTTGGCGTGATCTGCATTTCACCCCCCTTTTTTATAGGGAGATATTTTAGAAAAATAGCGCTATCATCCGAGTATTAATTATTAAAACATACTCAGTGACGTGAACAGCGTCTGACAGTCAGACATCTGGACTTGGACGGAAATCAAAAGATTTGTAAGTAGGTACCGAACCATTTAATTATAAACCACAAATATTCAACATTTTTCGAATGCCAAATGTTCGAGTTAAAACAGGATTTAAAATATCATTATTTTTCAAATATTCTTACAAAGCCAGTTACATAGTAACTTAGACGCAAACGTGAGCTTTTCTTTGCACTTTATTAAAATAAAAAGTTTACCAACTGAGCAAATTAGGTGGGTACCACATTTTACTTGTCGCCCGAGAATAATATTAGGTAATTACCTAGGTGCTTGAATAATTTTGATAGCGCCATTTTTGTGAAATATCACCCCAAGGGAACATAAAGCTAGACAATAAATTAAAACTTGGGTTAAATTTCCTTAAAAACAGATTAAACGACTTGCTTTATAATAAATTATCTTCTTCTTGTGGTATTGTGTGGTATAACCACATGGGACCATAAAGAGAAGATCAGCAAAGGATGCAAGGTTCTCGACTAGCAATTCGAAGGTCGCGGGTTCCAATCCCGGCATGCGCATTAAATTTTATTAATTTAGAATAAAATACATGTAGTATGGCACGTTCCAGAGTGGTAGATACACTTAGTATCGCCCTGGTTTTTAAGTCTACCATTAAAAATTGAAACGTTGCATGAAATGTCTTTAGACGCGTTTGGTGACCAGATCTGAATAGCTAGTTACACTACCACCTTCTCTTTCCAATCTCAATCTCCTTCCCCTCCCAATTACCTTCAACCTCACAGCATAACATAGTCTCATTGGCTCCAGAAAGATGAGACTCGAGGTATTCAGATAAAAAGCGTATTGAACAAGATTAAGAAAAGGACGCAGAGGCGGGCTGGTCGTATTTTCGTATAAAGCGGCTGCAGAATGGAGTGTAAGGAGAGTAATAATATTATATCACGAGAAAGAGGTTAGGAGAATTCGGAGAAGTCCCGGAAGGCATGGCACGACTAAGTGAATCAAATACTTGAGTTGGGTCATGCAAAGAGTCGAAATAATAGAGGATTATGCATGAATATGGATAAAGCAATGATTTGTGTAACGTTCAATCATCTCTGCCAGGGGCGTTCAAACATACCTACTGATAAATGAACTAACAAATTTATTTGTTTATTTTTTTACAGACATGTCACAAGTCAAATAATACATAATAATGCAGAAATATGATATGTAAGTACTTATAATAAATATCATAAGTTACAATAAATACTTTTCATGTTACTTGGTAGTTACATTATCATAATCTTTTTATTCCCGTTAAATATACTTTTACATATTTATTTGTATATTTTGTACAATATATTCACAAACGTAAACGAGAAAAAAAGAGATATTTTTAACTTATCGGACATAACCAACTTTATTTACACATTCAGAGTTAAACCATTTAATTAAATAATTCAACTCTATTTGAGCAATAATTCATCTTATTTTGACCTCATCTCATAGGCGCCTAATTTGCTACCATAAAATGGTAGGTAATGTCTTGTAACTGTTATGCCAGGAACATGGAACGAAATTAAACATAGCTGCTATTAAATTTTTATTATGGGAAAATAACACATTTTTAGTTCATGTCCCTATTTTCTTCCCACCCCTGCGGAAAAACGCTTTAAAATTCAGATAAAACTGAAAGGTTAAGCGATGAAGGATCCAGGTTATCTTATAAAGAACTCGTATGAAAACGTGTTCCGCATCTAATGACCCGGAATCCTGAGTATTCAGAGCGAAGGTTCTATGAGCTGGGCCATATAACCAATAACCACCGTCCTTATTCCCATTCTCAGGCTATAAGCAGAGGCCCCACTGACCCCATTCCTGTATTCTCCTTTACCGCAGCATCAGCTCATCTCCCTTCAGCCAGCTGCCCGGTCAATCTGCCCTGCTACTGCACTAATGGTGGTTTTACACGATATTTTTTTTCATCCAGTTTGTCTATTCCTAAGGATTCGGAATGAAAAAAAGAAGTATTCTATTTTGGTACCGATTTTCGTACAGTTTACGGCGGATATTACTAGAAATCTTCTGTCATCTTTCATCTGTGGATCATCAATGTGTGAAAATGTTGCATGTTTATTTATTTTATTTTTAAAATATTAATAAAAAGACTATATTACACATTCACATATAAACTAATATGTATATATGTGAACGTGTATTAATGTTAGGTTTTGTAAATTTCGTGTGTATGTTTGATGATTTGGCATTTTATTTTGAGGAAATAATACACGAGAACTTTGTTAACTCATTGAATAAAAAATATGTGGTAACTTCATATTTTACCATATATTTTTATTAATGAATGGATAGAGACAGGATAGTGACTGCTATTGCTTTGGTATCTGAGCTGCTGAGATTTGGTGGTTTCACTTCAAATACATATAAGTCACGAAGATGCAGTGATCAGGCAAGCAATTCCGCAAAAAAAATCAGAGATGAGTGTTCAAACGACGAACGGTTAAACAAAAACATCGATTAGATAACGACACAGACGTGACACAGCACGCAAATGACAGCGACAGATACTAACTATGGTTATGTTTAAGGTATTGCCATTTATTGACTAATTGATTTTATGATAGAGCCAGCCCTGTGCTGGCGCAATTTGAGCAGTCCGCTCAGGGCGCCGACTTGCCAAAGCGCCAAGGAGACAAGGCGCCGATAAAACATAACAGATAATACTAATACTAATAATACTCCTTTCGGAATCTTACTAGCGCCATGCGCTGCAGGAGCCGTTTGGTTCAGGGTCGGTCCTGTACTAAAATATTATTTCTTCTCCAATGGCAACTATCTGCATGAAATCGTAGGTATGAAAATAATGACCGTGTAAAACGAAGATTTTCATTTGGGTCCCAATATGCGGATCAGCGTGAAAAGAGGTATCGTGTAAACCCCAGTAACTATCTACGCGCTGCACTCCGTGGAGACGCATAATATGCGAATATATGTTCGCTATAGGTTAGCGGAACGGGACGTGACGAATTCCTATACACGTTCAATTTGCGCATACCACATCATAAATAATATCGACTGTCAAAATGTAAAAGGGAATAACCCCAGCTTCAAACTAAAATCACTTTTTCGTGCGTTTAATAAAAAATATTTATTCTGGCACCCAACACCCAAATTAAGTGATTTTTCATTAATTTATTCTGTTTTATAAAATAATATTTTCTACTAATAGATACTTCTGTGCCAAATTTCAGAAGAACATTTATATATTTTTCACTCCGGAACTTACTCCCACAAATCAAAACCCTTTCACGGCCCGCCATCAGTAAATATTTAAACAGCAATTCCGCTTCCATTACAACACCTCGTTTAATCTAAGTATTCTTTAGGTAATTTAACTAAAAGCTTCAAGTTATTTACAAGCTTTATAAAGCTGTTTTGAGGTGATATTTCACAAAAATAGCGCTATTAAAGTAAGCCAAGTATTAAACGTGAGCATAAAAACATTTGATACTACGTAAAAAACCAACGCAATTTTATAAATGTGGTTAATTCCCTTCTGCCTTCAGAGTCGATAAGTAGAATACTAACATAAGCTGAGAGTTTTATTATAACGGAACTCAATTAAGGGTAAGTACAAAAGCCCCCAGAGAAAGGTAAGATCATTCCCTTCATTACATTCTGAGATCTGCGCTAGTAATTGAGCCGTTTGAAGAAGTACCTGTACCTACCGCCAGAACTTATGAATATTATCATCACGCTGAATGGATGCTGGAAACTACTGCAAACTCTAGGAGAACATAATTCTGCAGCATAATCAGAGTCGCATATATTTACACAAATACGCTTGTCATGATACGAATGCACGTGCATTTACGGGTAACCAACACACTCACACTTTATCGCATGAAGTAAGCAACGAATTATCGTTCGGCGTGGATTGTTTGATGTTTAGAACGCATTTGATTAGAAAATACTTGGTAAGGAGAACTTTTTCAACACACGAGATCACGTTCTATCAACCTATACAACATTTCATTGTGTCTCATCTATCTGTCCGTGTTAGATACGATGTAAAATTATTTATAAATTACAAAAAAAAAATTAAAAGGTTATTTTTAAAGGTATGTAAAAGTTCAACTTCATATTTTCAAATAATCATTAAATAAAACAAATTTCTCTATCAAACAGTTTGTATAAAATAAATTGAACATTGTCTTGGTAAGAAAGACATATTTAGGTAACTGCATGAATAATTCAAATTTGTACATAGTTTAACAAATGAATAAAAAATGGAAGAGTAGTAAAAAAATACAAGATGTAAAATGAATTATGTACTATGTAAACATATTATTAAAAATAAAAAATAATTACAAAAAAAAAAATAATAATGTGTATATCCTGTACTAAATAAATAATTTATTGATGAGAAGGATGTTATATTTGAGTCAGTCTTGCGTAACTGATAACTTATCTGACTGAACTGAAATTGGAACTGATGGTGTGAAGAATTCAGACAAGCTGTAAATAAGTGAAACTACCAATAAATTATCACATTAAATGAATATTTTTTCCTGATCATTCTGCCCATTGTCCTTGTTCAGATCTAATATTTGCATAAACTTTCAGCTTTATAATTATCGCAATTATTATAACTATATTTAACCCGTGATTTTTCACGGGTTTACTGTTATATATTTATAATATAATAAATTACTAAACATTCAAGTGATAACCTCCAATACGCATTGTTACAGTTTCCTTATGTCTTAACATTATCATCTTAATATAACACACAAAATGCAAGAGGACCCTATTTTGCATTTTGAAATAAGATAAAACTGAGATGAAATAAAATAAAATAAATAATTAAGGCGGTAACGATTTTAATTTAAATATTATGATGTACGGTATTACGTATAATCTGTTACGTATTATTATGATAATGACTGTATAGTTCAGGATTGTTATAAACGGAAGTGGCGCCCTCTGTTATTTTCAAAAAGAGCCGTTTAAGTTTTCAAACCGTTTTTAATATTGCCTTTTTTGTTCTAAAATCCAATTTTGTGCCTTATATGTTTTTTGTGTCCCTCTTTTTTGTATCGTTTGAAAGATTGTTGAATGCTTTTATTACCTGGTATTTATGGTGCATTTGTCAAAACATTACCCCTTTACCGCGGACATCCTTATTCCTTCTTTAAAAACGTGCAAAAATCTCATTCATTGCGTGACGATTATAATAAATTAGCGTTGTACGATTCTCGGTAATATGGCTGACAGATAGATACAGCCGGGAGTTGTTTCCCGTACCGTTAGCTGCGATCGTGTACATAATGAAGCAGTACTCGCGAATGTACTCGCACTAGGATCCACTATCAGGTACAACGTAGAACATCCACCAGAGCCGTGATGCAAGAGGTAAGGCAGGTAAGAGGTAAGACTGAGTTAGAGGTGAGTAGGTTTAGGTTAGTTTGGTTGGTTGGTTGGTTGGCTGCAGGGCAGTGGACACGCATACACAGGTAGCCGGGATCCGCGGCTAAGACGTGTCGATAGTAACGCCCGCCGCCGGGAGGAAATTAAAACAGTTTCACTGGAAATTTTAATCCGTGCATAGTAATATTTGTGCTAGAATTTTCCGGCTCGGACGTTGGCCCCAGCGCACGATACGTGTCACCTATTAGTCGTTTTACAGAGTTTACAGCGAATCCGACAAGACAGAAAATTAAAATGTTTATACCACATTCATGTTATAGAGTTGAAATCGGTTGACATTCAAGTAGTTATTTTCGTAACCATTTTTTATGATGTAAATCTATAAAACCTGGAAATAGTAATTATGTGTATGTCAATAGCTGTTTTTTTATAATACCATACAAGATTACGAATTGCTCCCAACCGTCTGAAGCCAGTGTGACTATGGCATACCCAATTTGAGGTACGGTGTGAGGCTGCAGATAGTGGGAGGGATTCAGATCTGGTCACCAAGCATTCACCAGGACAATACTGAGATTATCTTCCACTTTGGGGTAGGTACACTGCCTAGATCAGGAATAAATTGAAAGAACCCTGTCGCAAGTTCACAAAACCTAGTTTCGATCAGCCTCCTACATGGTTGACAGCCTGCCTACGTACATACACGTACTATTTCAGATTTTAGGATAGCTAAAAACACGAACACACTGCCACTGCCAGGTACTCGCCAAGTTTTGCGTGACACAGTCCCCGCTATCTCCCGTCTCCTATCGGGAAGTGTGGGAGAGAGGGGGGTGGGGGTGGGGGAGGAAGGGACATATCGGCAGCTGCGCCACCTGCCAATCCCAAAGGGACCTACTCAACAAAAAATATCTACCTCCAGACGGTCCCAAGCAGCTTGACTCATCTTACTAACCAAATATTTGAACCGCCGCCATTATCAGCGCTGAATTTTGCCAGAATTCATCGAGTGTCGAGAACGCAGTTCAGGTTCTGTCTCGCAGGTAAAAATGGGGGAACTTGGCGATATCGTGCTTCGTGTAAACGCAAACCGTCGCCGTATTTAATCGGTGCAGCGTTGGGATTCTAGCGGTAAAATTATATTCATTTTGTCTATCGCTAGCGGAATCTTTAAATTCACAAGTAAGTTAAACGGTTGATGTGAACTGAGATTCCAATATTTATAACGCTTTACTTTAATCGATTAATAATAATAATTCGATAATTTGCATGGCGCCGTTTATGAGAAAGATCACTCAAGATCGCTGAACAAATTTTATTTAATGTGCTTTATCTCATTATGTACAAATAGATACAGAACCACACTTACGTTCAATTACTGTAACCGAGATAAGTATTTACAGAGAAGCCAACAGAATCCTAAAACCAGCAGCGTCAAATATACAAGCATCGCAGGCGAAAACACGTGGAAGCAGATTGGTGAGACCTGTACCCAGCGTTGGATAGACATCGGCTACTGCTGATAAAAAAATCTTATTGTGAATGATTTACCGTATAATTCATTGTTTCACAAGTGTCGTTCTCTTTATTGCAAAAGTAAGTAAGGGAAACGTTTTATTTGAAAGTTATTTCGGTTAGCACGTGCACTAACAGTGACCGAGTGGCATTGCGTAAATAACAAATAATAACGTTGCGATAGCTTCGCCAGGCAGCAGCGTCCCGGTGAGCGTCCAACACTTCTACGTCCCGCAACAATGGGGCGTAAAGAACGGCAAAACGGCCGACGCTGATGGCCCTTTGTAACTGCATGCTTGGCACTCGGCGCACGACTATTGTATTCACCACACCAATCACTAAGGAAATAATACATTAAATATATTGGCATTGCATAAGCCGTTAGCACTAAGCAGTAATACCATACTGGTATTATGCTGCATTACATATTTCAGGAAAACGAAGCTCAGATTCAGCAGTTCAAATCTATGTTTTTTTTATTTATTTTAATTTTATTATAATGTTTTTTATATAACCCCTATCAAGTTTGAGGGTGAACCGAAACCGGTTGGTTTTGTATATTAAAAATATATACAATAAAGTGGTATTAAAAACAAGGTTATTTTATTAAAATTATGTGTATCCACAAAATGTTGGCTACATGTGAAAATTTAAAATCTTTGTACTTTATTTTTAATACCCGACTATTATACTGATGACTATGGAAAACCAAACCAAGTGTAAAAAAATTTGGATGTTTATAGTTGGCTCTTGCAAATAGCAAAATGCATTTACTCAATGACTAAAAAACATATATATTTAAAAAATAAATAAAATATGCACAATCTTTATTGTAAAAAAAAAACTATAAATAGCAGCGCACCGGCAGTCGACTAATAGTCGAATTCATTATGTTGGCCTCCCTGAATTTGCAAGGATCGTTTATTCTAGAATCACGAATTCAAATGCACAAGCTTTAGCGTTGTTCGACACGCCCTTTAGATCTGGGATAGAAAATAGCGATGATCCATGCATCAAAGCAAAACCTTCTAGATCACAAGGCCGGGACACTGAATCAAATCAGCCCCCTAACTTGTATGGGAACCTCTAAAAAATGTATTTTTTTAATTGACTAAAACATTTTTAGATGTTTTAATACATAATAATAAATTGAAAAAAAAAACGATTTTTTTTGTAAAATCCTATACAAGTTAGGAGGGCTGCTTTGAACGAGTGTCCTGGCCTTGTAATGTAGGAGGTTTTGATCAAAGTCCTCGGCCATTCCGTCATCGTTCACTCGTCGGTGAATGTTGTTAAAACGTGCTTCTTGGAGAATTTTGTATCTCAATCACAGTGACGATATCCTGAGTGATATACAATCAGAGCAAGGAGCAGTAATGATTACTCAGCACTCCCCACAGAAAGTAACCGGTTCCATGATAACTCAACACAGTGACAATTCAACACACCTTTAAAAAGTGATTAGTCATTAGAAACGATGAAAAAAAATTTAAACCTAACCTAACCTACTTAACCCAGTTAATAAAGTTTTTGTTTCATCACTCTTCATGACTTTATATAACCTTTTAAAGATGTGATGAATTATCATTTTGATGATTTATCCGGTCACCAAAGTAACCAATGAAACTAACATTGCAGAAGTCGACAACGAAGTTTTATCTCCCGTAGATTTATCGTGATTTGATTTGAAAAATTCATAACAAATTTCTTTAATTAAATCTTCAGTGATGTGTGACATAAGTTGTCAAAGGCTATTAGAATGTGACAACATGGTAGAAACGTTAATATTTCATGTGAAATAGGTACCAGAATTAATTACGAAACGAATCTTAGGTGTGTATAAATGAGTCGTATTCTATAATATACAAATCGTGATTTTACCATAAACTATGCTAACCTAATCCAGTCTCATCACAAATTTTCCTTGTTTTCATTCCATGCATATTTAATGTATTTAAGAGTTTTACAAAAATTCAGTTTGTACGTGACATACTAATAATTACGTTAATCCCACATTACGAGTACAATATTATTGACTTATTACTTATTCTGTATAATATTATTATATTCCTTTACAAGGTTTCGTATCATACCTAAAACCACGGTCATATTGTGTTAGACTGTGGCTAGGCTAGATCTTGATAGCTTGCGACAACTTTGCTATCGCACAGCTGGAAGTAAAAACATCCTCGTATAAGAACCATTTAGCTGAAAAAGTGCGATAAGGGCAGGGGATAAGGGTAGCCTTATTTGAACTATTAATATTATATCAATAGTAGTACTATCATCCATACCAACCGTAGATTTATTTAGTTAGTTTTAGATTTCATGCTTGCCAAGCGCTAATTACGTGTGTAATTAATTATTGACATACGATATGAGGTAACGCTAATTCCAATAATTGAGCGCTTGCTCGGAAAAATGACGTATTCGACAGAAAAATCTAAGACGATATTTTGGCGGAGTTGCTAAGTTTTGACTTAGAAATGGTTATTACAGGATTTAAGACTTAAGAACTTTATTCTTAATGATAGCACTACATAGCTAATTTCTTATTCCCATCTTCGTAAAAAACGAAGGGCACCTTACGAAGCTTTAAAATAAATACAATTAAAATTATTATAAAAATACTGTGCCATTCTATATTATCTGCAATTCTATAAGAATACACAACATCAATAAACACTTAGATAATTTTATAGCATCATGAAAAAATACCTCGGGGACCTGGAGCGCTTAACGACGGAAGGAAGCAACTTAAACCATGGATAAAATTACGTTAAAAATACTTATCCATGGTTTGTAAACAATACTAGTCGCGATTTACGGTCTAATGCACTATTCCGTAATGTGATGGAAGTACGAAAATAATATAGCGTCAGAAAATAGAGTGCGTGAACCCTGAAGGTCGTGCACCGCAGGGGCGAATGGCATGACAGTGTGGCACACTCGAGCCAGACATCGGAGGCGCTCGGCTCGCCTCGAGTCGTAGCTCGTGGTATCAGCCTCAGCCCTCTAGCCCGTAGGTAATCTCACCCGAATAAAACCTCGAATTGAATAGAGTATTATGTGTTTAGTCTCGTAAGCTCCGGGGAAGTGTGTATGCACAGTGCACAATGTAGACTAGTGATGGGCGAATTCGAAATATTATGTGATATCCACCTATTTCAATTGAATGATTCGAAGTTAGTATTTCATCGGATACTAAAATGGGTGTAACAACAAGACAATGATTTTGAAAAATGATTGAAAGACGGTAGTTTAGTGGTAATTTTGATCAGTTGGCGATAACACCAACTGACTAAGTATCATGTCAATTTCCGAAGAGGTGAGCAGACGGTGGAACACCACACCAATTACACTGTTATGTTAAAAGGACAATATAATATATAAGTACATGTTCGATTTACTTGATCGTGGAATTGTGTATTCCAGAAGATTCCAATTCCCGACAGTCAACCCTTAGGTCAGCAACGTCATCAGCTATCGGAAGGTTGAAGGAACCAAAGCGCACACCAGATACTAAGTTCGGTGAGCGTGCTTTCGCCGTGTCAGGACCTAAAGCCTGGAATGGACTGCCACATGATTTGAGAATGATCGCAGACTCGACAGAATTTAGGTCTAAAATTAAAACGCACCTTTTCAGACAGTCGTATCCATAATTCCAGAAACCTCCACTTTCACAGTCGACGGCAATTTAAATTAACAAAATGTAAAAAATACTAAAAATAATAATTAAAAATAAATAAATAAAAATGATAACAACTAACAATTTGTAGGCTTTTTAAGACAGTTAAAATACAGTTAAATTAAAATAAAAACTATAGCAGACTTAAGGTCATGCGATGACCAGTGTTTTTTGATATAGTGTCCTCTGCGTGCAGTTTTATCTTTTATAAGCATAAACTTTTTAATATAAGTGTGTTTGTCGGAAGTGACTTGCCAGGTTAGTATGTTTTGGTATCTTTTCTAAATAACAAATGTAGATCCTAGGAAATAAATTGTACAGCGCCCTTGAGGTGATTTTTCACAAAAACGGCGCTCTACAAATTATCCAATTATTATTATTATTATTATTAATGACTTCCTTGGACGTCCCTGACTTTTTTCCTTTCTTAAAATGTACAACTATCGACTAATCATTATCATCATTGGATCCCCCTCTTCATATTGCAGAATTCGACAAACAATCTAAATTGCTTCGTCAGGATACTAATTGAGTGCTGCAACAAAATATAAAGGAATTATTGTTTAATTCCTTTATATTTTCCGTATTTTTTTACAAAAAGGGCATGTGATATATATGAATTTTACATATATAAATGATAGTTTAAATTTTAAATAGTAATTTAAGAAATGGGAATCTACACAGGCGCTGCGGTGTGTGTGTAATATAAGCAATCAATGAATATAAATTCTATAAAATATAACAGTATAATTTCCATTAAATTCTTTCATAATGTAGCTTTGTGAAACAGATAAAATTAACAAAGAATTTATACAAATAATGTTATAACATCTAAATCCATTAGCGTGTTGATTCGCTCCTTTCTGAAACATTCACTTATACCGTGAAACAAATTTGGAAACCAACGTAGGTCATCCCTTTGTGGCAATGCAGGATAAAAGCAGAAAAATGTCTGAAAATTCTTGCTTATTGGATGTGAAGTTTGAATCAGTATTCAGATCTCTAATAATTATGCTAAAATAATCGAATGAATTTGAATCGATTATTTCGAAGCGTGTATCTCAACGGCCATCCCTAATCAATAAATCATAACAACGTGAATGTCTTGGAGAAGGTGTGGCGATGTGACGTTACGGCCAGTCTGCGAGTTGCACAATGGCTCCTCTGTGCAATTCTTCTATTGATTTACATCGCGCGACGGAGGGGGGTGCTGCTGATAAAGGGACTGGATGTAACCACTCTAATACGCTTAGCCCTTCGGTGAATACCTGTTCAATTTCTAAGGTCTATCGACAGATGTACCTTTATCGCGTACGCGCAAACAAAATAATCGCAAACAAAAAATAGCTGCTAAAGGTTAGCAGTGCCAGCAGTATCATCTAAAATACGCATGGGAAGTGCGTTCGTCTTTTTAACTAAAAGCAGAAAATCTGTTTTTTTTTAAATAGCAAACGCTCTTAAACCGTCAACGAATGAATTTCTTGGAATAATAAACTATTTTCAGCTTGCAATGTAATTTCCATCATGAGCTATGACCATTGATGTACCTAATTGGTCGATGGCTACGACGCTTTTAGCTGTAGAATTCAGCCACGAAGGCCATGTAACTACCATAAGAAAACTAATCATTAATGGAGATTTGAAAGAATTCTTAATCAAAATGTATTTGGCCCACTCATTTGTGAATATTTTTAGGTCACAATCATCCTACATTGATAAACTGTTTCTATAAAACAAATTTACAATTTTTAGTAAGATGATTAGACCCGTGAAAAATCACGAGATTTCCCAACAAATCTGCTCTAAATTTTAAAATGACAATTGAAATTAATGTTATATCACGTGTTATTTTTATATCTTGTTAACAAAAGCTACTTTTTTTTACTTACTTACGAACGATTTTTTTTTATGCAGGATGTTCAGGCATCAGTCAATCGCTTGTTGACTTATTTTAACAAGCGATTGCAAAATGCAAACAAAATTATGGGATCCGGGAACTTTTTCATGTTTAAAAAAATATATATTCCACGCTTCAACCCAGACGAATAACCGCCCGAAACTTCACCCCGACCTTAACTTTCCAATATCTACAGATTGTTTTATGTTTCAAGTACTTGAAAAAAAAACATTAAAATGTCACAGATGATCACTTTATAAACCTTTTTACTACAAATAATGTCAGTAATCACTGCAAAGTAAGTCGGTTTTAACTTTTAACACCCAGTATAATTTTCTAAAAAAATTTAATTTTTATTTATAAATTGTATTTTTAGTGGAAAATCACAAGGAGGAAATCCATAATTGGTTTTCTTTAATAATAATATAAATGTAAACTGACGATTCCCCGAAAATATTATAATAGGAAGGGACATTAACCCAGTGTGTGAGTGTGTGCGAAGACCGAGTTGTTTGGCGGTCCGTCCTCTCTGCCTACCCCTGCGGGGAAACGGCGTGATGGTTAGTTAGTTAGTTAACATTAACCCTTGTTTGAATTCTTCACAAAATCAGTTTCAATTTTGAAAATGACACTTAAATTCAAAGCAAAGCCAATAAGAAATTACAAAGGACACACCCAACCGAAATTAGTATTTTTGTTGATAAAATTACCCTTTTAATCAATGCACAATTCGTAACTATACACAGCCTAAATTTGGTCCTAGATCAATGGACGCCACTGCTACAAGATAGCAGAAAAGACGTTAGGTCATTAATTTGTTCCGAATTTCTAAATTATTAAAAAGAGTGATGAAATTATTAATAAAAATAATCTAATATCTCTGTATCACCTCAAAAGCAATAACACAAACTATGCAAAGTAAAATTATCATACGTGCCGACTAACGGATGGATATGTAGAAGAAATAAAAAGAATTAACGCGAATCAGGGCACAGGCGTAATACACAAAAATACCTACTTAAACGTATGAAGTTTGATTTGGAACAGCGTGTGTTTTGACGCTATAAGATTTGACGACATATTTAGTTAGAAAAAGGAATGGATAAAATCAGCAAATAAACAATCATCTTTTACTCTAACAAGTCTACATTTCTAATCTGTAACCTCCGATTGCCTGCATTTACGGATGTTGCAGGCTGTCATGATGTGAAAGAATCCAGATTTGTGAGATAAACTGTTGCAGAAATAATAAGGAAATAAACATCTAAATTTGAACAGTAGAAATCAGAAAAGTTAACAAAAAACAACAAAAATCCTGGTCAGAAGTTAGAAAGCTTTTTCACTGCGAAATATAAAACTTTATTTTTGACTTATCACCAGTATGCTGTGACCACTAAACAAAAAAATATAAGTGTGATATTTACCTATTTCTAAGAACACCGATGTCGCCAATTAACACGAGACATTTCGACTACTAGGTCCCAGACAGGCCGATGAAATTGATTGTGGAATTTCAATATTGATTTGTAAAGTTTTATCAATTTTATTAGAAGTAGTCAGGGAAATTTGATCTTACTTCGGGCACACCAGATACGACACACACATCTTTCGATTTATCTCTTATAAACCAGTATGACCAACAGAACTGTAAGCACGGGGTTCTTTCAATTAAGGCATATTAAAGCAGTGCGGAGAAACCTGCCAACAGAGGCGACAAAATTGCTAGTCAATTCCTATGTTGTTTCACGTCTAGATTATTGCAACGGAATATATGCAAGTCTCCCTAAATGTCAAATCAACAAATTACAATCCGTTTTCAACGCCGCGGCAAGGCTTATCACCGGAGTATCTAAATACTCCCACATTTCAGAGCATCTCAAAAATCTGCACTGGCTCAAATGTCCTGAAAGAATCCAGTTCAAGGTATGCTGGGTGGTATTTAAGTCACTTAACGGAATGGCTCCGGCTTATTTATCAGAATTGTGTATTCCAGAAGATTCCAATTCCCGACAGCCAACCCTTAGGTCAGCAACGTCATCAGCTATCGGAAGGTTGAAGGAACCAAAGCGCACACCAGATACTAAGTTCGGTGAGCGTGCTTTCGCCGTGTCAGGACCTAAAGCCTGGAATGGACTGCCACATGATTTGAGAATGATCGCAGACTCGACAGAATTTAGGTCTAAACTTAAAACGCACCTTAAAACTATAGCAGACTTAAGATCATGCGACGACCAGTGTTTTTTGATATAGTGTCCTCTGCGTGCAGTTCTATCTTTTATAAGCATAAACTTTTTAATATAAGTGTGTTTGTCGGAAGTGACTTGCCAGGTAAGTATGTTTTGGTATCTTTTCTAAATAACAAATGTAGATCCTAGGAAATAAATTGTACAGCGCCCTTGAGGTAATTTTTTACAAAAAACGGCGCTTTACAAATTATCCAATTATTATTATTATTATTATTATTTGACCGAGTTATGAATACAGAAGTCCGAAAACGATGCTAGCTGTTTTGGTGGGTAATAGGATAGATGAGGTGGTGTTCCATCCTGTTTGCCTATCTCTACGGTAAACGGCGATGGTAATTTAATTAGAATCATAACGATTGAATCATCTTCTTCAGATACGGTAGTTCACACAATAGAGTAATCTTCTCAGAATTGCACAAGAACCGTTACTATTTACGATCGGGTTCTTAGAAAGAAGTGAACAGCTCAAAATTAAAAGCAAAATAATACTGGTAGTAACATGTAGAACTAGCAGAAGACGTAACATCTTCCGGAGAGGGTAATGACGGCAGATGATGGTGATACTGAATGAGATGGGTAGTATAAGATAGATATAATCACAGCCCGCACGCACACAGACAGGGGACCACAAGTTGTGAGCAGGTATAACCAGAGTCGCTGTTGCAAATAAATACGAAAACCGTTAGAACACAGGCAACTTGCCCTAGTCGAGTGTGGCGCCTTAGAGACTTACCTGAGGCAACGTTCACGGCCGGGCTGTGAAGGAAACCTACTGGATTCAATTCTAGATTCTAGAAGAATACCACTTAAAATAATCACCCTAAATTAGGTGGTTACGCCAAATGCCGGTAAAAAATCACCGTTGCAAGTTAAAATTAACTAATTTTATGACTGAAATTAAAATGCATTATAACATTGCAACGATTCCAGAGAACATCCCATCCAATGACATGACTATACAAATAGACACTTTATTGACTCACAAAATTAACCCAAAATGTGGCAAGTAACAAACATTCAAACACAGTAAATAATTAATTCGGACGTTGTTCATGTATGACAAAACATTCAAAGAAAATGTGTGTATGGACGAAATAGATATACTTTTCGTTGCGGCGAATACTATATTCTATATCACGGGTGTGACAGGGATGACAATATATGTTTATTCGCTTACACATTTTTTAATGTGAAACCGCACAAGAGTCTCAACTGCTTCCAATCGTCTGGAGCCAGTGAGACTATGGCATCATCAATTGGGGTATGTTGTGAGGCTGAATGTAGCGGGGAGGGGAAGGAGGTGGGGTAGAGGAAGGTAGGAAGTACCTGGTCACCAACACGGCCAAAGCCATTTCAAGCAACATTTCAATTGTGAATGTACCGACATATTCAAATAACACAATCCTACGGAATTTTCGTAAAATCTACAGATTTTGATTTGCATCAATGTGTAAAGGTAGATATGTTATCACATTTATAACAAATTTAATAAATGTGATCTGAATGGATTGGTCATTCTTACGCCCCGGTACGGTTCGAGTGGCTAGTGGCTAGGTCAACAAACCAACACCAACACCCAGAGACCAGCGACCAGCGACCAGCCGAACAAACTATAGACGATAGGTCAACAATCCATCTGCATCATTCAAACAGCAAACATCCCCGGGTAAACAAACGTCACTCAATCCCGAACGAACGAACCATCCATCATTTGTTTTATAGCAGCAAAATAATATTCAATTATTGAAATGCGTTTGAGTTTGCTTTGTTTCACTGCACCAATCGAACAACGCACTAATATTAAAATCCGTTCGAGCTGATTGCAAACCACGATGAATATGTGGAATCTCGATTACGCTAGTCACAACACGGGAAGGGCTTTTCAATTATTGTGTCCCACAATCATGTTGGCGTCAAGAAATCATAATATTTTGCAATAAATTGCGATAAGATTTGTCCAGGAGCGGAGAATTCCGACCCATGCTGTGTTCAAAAAAGTTTTATTAACGGTAGTTGAACAAAACGCTGTCGGGAATTGGTGTATAACGTTTTTGCTGCAGGTATGCTTCTTTTTTACATTTTAGAGCCACACGACCACCAACTAGGAACATGTTCGCATTATGTTGGTCCACCTATTTAATCATTTGATTCTTTGAAACATTCTCCACGCTAAATAGGTTTCTCCGGTGTAGATTCAAAGACATGTCGATTTTAATGCGACATGATCACATTTATGGCGAATCATAAAATAAATTCATACATTTTACTGAAACGGAGTAAACGAAACGAATGAGGAAACGAATGTTTGCATTGCTGTTATTTTACAGTCGTCGTTAAACGGCTTCTTCTGCATTCCTGTTCCGATTGGCCGAGTAACTTTCCTAACCCACAGGCGGCGCCAGCGTCCAACACCCCCGTCCACCCGACAACCACCCACCAACCTCACCCCCAACCTGCTCGCTGGGTTTCTGCCCAAATTATCTCAACCCTTGTGTGTAAACGGTTGCCGGTGAATGGGAACCAGCCCCGTGGGCGAACCTGCGAAATCCGCGTGGGCCGCCATTGCCGAATTGCGCTGCGCAAAGCAGTGTAGATATTTTCCCCGTTTATAAATCAAACAACTTTGTAAAAATTAAAATACAATAAGCGAACGAAATATGTTCAAATGTCAACCAAATCTTACTTGTTTTTTAGTGATCAAAATATAACCGAGCTAAATCGTGTGATAGATATTACATGAATAAATAATACGAAGAAATATATTTGCTCTAGAATCGCCGTTCATCTAACTTCGTAGTATTTCGATTGGAAATATATTTCAAAAAGTACTGAATAATCGAATTGTATCGAATCACACAATTCGGTGAATTCGGAGATCAGAATACCATACAAGTTTGTAGATTTCCTGATTTTTCAAATAATGTGAGAGAAGAGATTACTAAAGAAACCATATTCAATCAATAATAAATAACACAAAATCTTTTACAATTATTAGTGAATGTAATTTAGGGGAGGGCCCAAGGCGGGAGGTGGAGGTGGGTGCAACAGCAGTTATCGATCAGTTCTGGGAACGCAGTTTCCACGGATGGAGCCGAGTGCGGGCGGGGGCGGGTGGGATAGGCGGCAGGCGGCAGGCAGACGCCAGGGCGGGACGGGGGCAGGGGTGGGTGGGGACAAAGGCCAAGGTCAAAGGTTGGCGACCGCCGCCTCGGCCGGGGCTGGCGCTCGCAGCGAAGGGCGGGAGTTTGACGGCCTGGCCGCCCCAAGGCCGCCCCCTCCACACCTGCCAGCTGAGGACTGTCACCTCTCCCAACGGGTCATGTTTTCGGGACACGACGCACAAACCGGTGCGCAATGAGCGATTTGCCTAATAGACTCGCGAGTAAACACGTCGCGGGGGGAACAGTTGAACAACCCCTGCCGAGATACTCAGATACAGCGCAGTTGGACTACCACCGGCACCGGCAGATGGAAAACACTTTAGTACATAACTCGAGTAATTTTGTAAAATTACGTTATTAATTTCTTGTAACAGCATTTCCTTAATTTATCAAGTTTCAAAATTCAATAAGTCAGCGCCCGGGTTCAACAATTTTACTAATGTCGACGAAGAAGATTACAATTTTTAAAATACATTTATTTGAATTTCGATTTTGTTTTCGTGAATGAATGAATGAAACTAACCCAATTCCCGATTTCCGATCGGCAATAACGTTGGCAATTTTGGTGACAATCACGCATACACAAGTGAATTTCTCTGAAATTGAGTGATATTGTAACAGTTAAAATACGAAATAAATGTCGATTCTACCCAACGGGGATTTGGCTCAGATGTTAGCGCGGTTGACTGCAGATACTGGAGAGGAAGTTAAACCATTTTCCTTTAAGGCGAGGTAGGTTCAATCCTCAGTCAAAACCAAAAAATATAATTTTACGGGTGGATTTTTAATTTTTTTTTGTTAGAAATGAACACAGCTTTATTCAACTTTTTGATGGAAAAATGTACAACATGCTGATTTTGTACAACATTTCAGTCATAATTTTATAAGATGGTTGACGGCCTATTACTCTACACAACAATGCACTAGCTTTCCTATCTTGCGCTACTTCGGTGATCTCGTTCCATTACTTAGTCTATTTTCGCGTAATCTCAGTCAAAAGTTTTTAGTTTATTCAAACCACTAACCACCGATGCAGGCACAAACTATTTTGAGACTTCCCGCAGATAATGGATTTTTAGATTATTCAAATCACTGAGGCAGGTACAAATTATTTTGAGACTTCCCCATACTGGAGCCTCTCTTTAGACTTCCGCAAATAAGAGCGAAAAATCTGATGAAATCAAGAAACGGGTTTTCCAGCATGATTGGATTTGATCCGATAAGCATAATACAGGGTTTTCCAATAAGAGGTGTTATTTTGATATTCAATCGTAAAAGATCAATGGTTTCGTTGCTTGTGTGGCACGTAGCGCCGTCTTGTTGAAAGTAAACGTTGTCCAGATCAATACCATCCGATTCCGGCCATAAAAAAATCATTAATCATCTCTCGATAGCGATCCATTTACCGTAACTGTTGCTCCAGCCTCATTTTCGAAAAAGTAAGGTCCAATGACTCCGCCGGACCATAAACCGCACAAAACAGTGACACAGAGGATAGAGAGGCTTTTCAACAACAACTCTTGGGTTTTCCGAGCCCCAGATGCGACAATTTTGCTTGTTGACGAAGCCACCGAGGTGGAAATGGGCCTCATCACACAAGATGATTTGCATTTGATTCACTCAAGTGAATTTTAATAATTTCAATGCGTTGTTGAAGAGTAGTTTCTACTTGTCAAATATCAAAAAATGACAGCTTCAAAAGTAACATCTACCGAAATAGCGGGCTATTCAAAATAACACCTCTTATTGGAAAACCCTGTACAAACTAATGACAAATGACTTGTTGAATAAAAATTGTAAAGATTTGATTGAATATTATATCATGTCGTAAAAATAAAGCCAGCACAATGTTTGTCTACACTTTCCACACAACCAGAGCTTTAGCGCGATTGGTATTTATTCGCAGAAGTTAGTCTGCACGCCAACAAAGTCAACATTATTGAACACCTATGTCCCACGTGAATGTTTACAAACCGGTAGGAGGTTTATTTAGCTCCTTTGTTCTGGCCGGAAAACATAACGAAGCGCAAAAAGGGCGACGCTTAATTAATTTTAACCCGGTGACTGAGGAAACCAAATGAAATTGGCCTCGGGGAAAAGCAATAAAACTGCGAGAAAAGCTACCGACGGTGGAGAAGCCGTAAAACTGTTTCCGTTGCATAACGGGTAGTTTTATCGCGACTCCTCCTGCCAAGCCTCCAGTTAAGTCCCTACATAAACAAGGCGGTAGTATTAAAAAATTAAAATAAGTGTCACGCAGCAATCGAGTCACAATATATTTGACTAGCTGAAATTTATAGCTGTTATTCCAAATCAGATGTAGACAGTAATTTTGCTCTTATTTTGAATGTTATGTGTGCAAAATTTCACAATATTAACATAACATTTATATATGTCAGTTTCGTGTTATTTCACTTCAAGTGCGCCTTACTATAACAAAACTTAATTATTTATAATTTTAGTGGTCATGTTCTTAAAACTACGCCTACAGTGCGCCTTATACAATACAGATCAAATAATATAACACAATATACACTATATAAAAAAGGGATGGCAAGAGAACACAAAATAGCAATTAATATTGTAGCACAGGATAATAATAACTAACATGACCATACGTGGACTATACTAAAAATTTACTATACTATAATGTATTGTAAATGTTTATCAAGAAGTATCAACATTCTGTTTTAAGGGGTGGGAAAGGGGATGGGTTGGTTTAAGGTGAAGTGTGCAAAATTTCATAAACCTCTGAATAAAACTGTAATTTGAATGAAAAAAACAAATCCCCCACAGACATTATTCTTTACATAGACAGGTAGATATTATATTATGAATATTCAAAATCCGTCAATGCTCGTAAATTAATGATGTTGTTTTGAGTTTCGATGTGAGCAATGGTTTGTCAAAAGAATAAAGGTCTTCTTTGAAGTACGATGTGGAATCTTTTCATGTAAATAGAACACGACAAAATACAAACCGCCCGGAGCCAGATGAATTATAATATAACTTCAATTGGGGAATCTTATGAGTGGGAGTAGAAGAGGAAGTTTGTGGAGTACTAACCTGACTATTAAAATTTGTACTCATTTCCACAAGTGACAACTGTTCCACAATCCGAATAGATTGTCAGACATCGCCCAAAAAGCGTGATTTTAACTCCGCCGACTTCACCTGAACAGTTCGATAGTCCAGGTTGGTCCATGAAAACAGATGGCCATACTCAACTCAGCCGCGTTGAGACAGCGAGATCGTGCGTGTGTTTGTGTCCATTTTTGATACACCAGTTTCTTGATTGGTTTAACGGCCATACTGAATAAAATTCAAATGTAGATTTCCAATTTCTTAAATCTAAGAACTAATGTTAGAAACATTCCTTGGCCAGCATTGTATTAAGTCACGCGGTGTTGTATTTATAAACAGAACTACAAAGTGCATGCTTCCCATTGATGTGATAAGACATGCTTCCTGCTTAGTTAAAATCAGCTGCGGAACAGTTGCACTTGTAACGAAAGAGTCGTATAATAATATACCCAGTGCTTACTGGTATTATTGAAGATAAAACATTAATTCATTAATTCACTCATTCATGCTTCCATAGGCGGTGGGGATCATAAAGAACTTTCAAAGAAACTATCTTTGTGGAACATTCGCTTTGCGATTCATGAAAAGAGGAAATGTTCTATCCCGTTTAACGTTCAACTTTATGGACCTCCATATTATTCAAATTGAAATAAAATTTAGCTTCAATTTAAAATATCATCATGTCATTAAAATAAAGGATTGAAAATTATTGGACCACCTACAGATAAACTTAATTTGAAATGCACGTAAACCAAGTAAGCATTATATCATATTGATTCTGATACCGATAAAAATAAATATTAACTAACTAGGCATTCATAATTAGTTATCGGCTGTTATTTTATAATAAAAATATCGAAGAAAAAAGCAGTGACTACAACGTCATACAGCGATACAGCTGATACAGCATCTCAGTAAACAGGCGCTCAGAAGTGAACAGGAGATACGGAACACCTCTTCAATTTCCTATATAAAAAGCATTGCATAATATACATAGTTCCGGTCGACTGAGAGCCGAGCACGACGCTGCAGCATTAGAGGTATATTATCATCTCATCCCCAGAGTCACGACATTACTCCCGAGTCTTGGCGGTACATTCCTTCACCGTGACATTCAACAACTAATTGATATTACTTCAAGATTAATCCGCAGAGGCTACTTTCGCTAGAATTAGTTCTGATTTATTCACCGACTAAAGCTGTTCAAATGAACCAAAAGGAGATTCCTCGGGAGATCTGGATTAGGTATTTATAAGAGTTTTAGACTAAATAATGTTATTAGGTTATTACAGTAGAGCTTCCTTTGAATTTTGTCAAAAAGCGTGGGTTAAAATTGATGAAAAAAATGTCTAAGACGGATGAAGGTTTCGCCAGAGATATCCGAGACCAGAGTTATTTCAACGGGGCGGGGATTTGACGGAAAGTATAATTATGGTTTACCTGAATTCTACAATAATTTACCTGCCTTTATGCATTTTAAAATCATTTTTGACAGTTTCTCCCACGAATTAGTCATAAACTTTTCACAACCCGAGAAATCTTTGAATTACCAGTTTTTTCTTGTTTCTTTATTTATTGATACGTTATAAGTATTATTTGGTAATGTGAGCCTCACCGTGGTGAAGCCCCCATTTCACAATTTTATGTGACAAATTGTGTTACGTAAATAAAATGAACTGAAATGTATTGAAATGGTGTGTAATTAAACTAATTTAAATAAAGCAAAATAAATAGAGTAAAGTAAATTAATTAAAATAAAATAAATTAAAATTCAAAGCCTTGCCCACGATTGCCACGAGAGCGGAATCAAAATTTCAGCTCAGGCACCCTTTTATCCAGAAATCTTTTTTTTTTAAATTTATTTATTAAATTTAATATAATTACATTTAATACAATATAAGATAGGGGTAGTCCCACAAAGCTGTGACAATCAGTTTGTCTGTAGGTTCTACAATTTAATGTTATAACATAATACACATTAGCTTAAGTTTAAATATTAATACCAAATATAATGTTTAGGATAGATAAACGTTTTGTTCATTTATTAACCACTTTTTTGTCAGTTTAGGGCAGGCTTCCTCATTATTTTTCAAGTTAAAGTTTATATTGATATTTATTTTGATAGTATATGTTTTTTAAATCATAAACATAATGACGAATTTTCAAGGTCTGTCAATTTCTTCATAGGGCCAATTTATTTTTGTCGAATAATAAAACGTTCACGTTAATATGATTCGACATCAAATTGGAAATTAGAAAAGATGGCGCCGGGGAATTACTCGCTCGAGGTGAATCTCAATATTTATTCTGTTAGCAATAATTATAATTACCTTGGCAACGCACGTACGCCGTTGTCAGCATTCTTAAATGTACATCGATAATAATTAATGTTATGTATCTTTAAATAGTATTAAATAAATTCGCTATCCGCGTCTGTCTGTTTGTACGATTAGTTCTTCTAAACTACGCCACGGATTTTGTTAGGATTTTCACGATCATTTAGAGAATATCTTCCAGAAGATTTATATATATAATACATGCATATTATATTTAAAGAAAGTAGAGACGAGTCGATCACAGAATTCAAAACCTCAACACTACTCCAAATCATTCACAACCCCGAGCTACGCCGGGTACACGTCAGCTAGTCGGGTATAATTGATCATAGCAACTCGACCAAATTAAAAATATTTCCAATGAAACACGGGTGAAAAGTTATAATTCTGCTCGAATGTTATGATGCTATATGATTGAGGACTTGAGTGTGAGTTTTCACGATAACAATAACTACTCATTAAACAAATAAATGAGAACTAGTGTTGAGTAAATAGAGTAGCGATAGACATAACTTAGATGGACTTCGGAATGATCGATTACTTCAAAGATCTGATTATATCGATTCAAAATATGATCAAAGAAAACTCATTTGATTCAACTAAACTAGACAGCACTTTGGTGATGATTTCTGGACGATAAATCTAAAATGATGCAGCACGAAGGAAGAAGGTTTTCTGTGCACCTATCCCAATACTCCTATAAAACACACGTCAATTGACATTATTATACAGAATAATGTATGCGGGCCAGGCGACTAGCGATACCTTGGAATAAAGAGTAATAAAGAGTTAACTGCAAGACTACACAAGTGTATATTAGACGAAATGGTCCAATAACAATATCACAACAACAAAAAATATCAGTTTGTTATATGTATATATAATTATTACTAATAAAAATAATAATAAATTATTGTCACATAAAATACTATTTGCATGTCAGCCTTACCAAATACAAATATTACGGAGATTTAAAAAAAAACAAGAGATTATCAACAGCGAGTCGATTATGTCAGTGGAAGGTGTGCTCTAACGCCTAGGAATGAAGAAATGAAGAGATACATAATAATGCAAGACGTGTTTTTTACCAATCGGCATTCGATGATTTGGCGAGTTGGCAATCCTAAATACGGCGCCAACAAATTCAAAAGAAGACAATGTAATTTATAATAGGACAGAGATGACTATAAACAGGTTCAGATGCGGCTGACGGGAAAGATTTTGATTGACTGAGAATTTGAAAGACAGCATACAATCTCCACACAAGCCACTGGCACTACTGGGGTCGGCATTTCATACTAATAAAAAAAATGTTTTTAATCGAAACATTAATAGAACGATACATAATTTGACGAACAATGGAGTAAATAGAAGTGAGTTATTAAAAAAAAGCAATTAAATTATAATAGAAAAATGTTAAACGAGCTGTATTGGAGACGAAAATGGGAAACATACTACATCAGCGTTATAAAAATAGTCCAGTATGTTCAATTCATCACATTTGTCTACTTGCTACTTGTGACGCAAACCACAAATAGCCAACTGATACGCTACTCTTTAAAGCTAGTTTCCGTACATGGCGCTGCCCGAATTATCATTTTTCAAGTGCAGCCGAGGAATTAATACAGTATTAAGTGACTCTAGCGATGAAGACAGTAATATTGTTCTTCGTTATATTTACAAGCATAAAAATCAATATAAAAGAAGATTTTGGGTTCACCCATACAACGAAATAAATGCTAACGTTCTACAGAACATTTGTGGTCGCGAAGGAACTAACATGAGAATAAAGTCAAAATGACTTATTTTCCAATCTCAATCCACGCCTTCTCCGCTAAATCCTTTCTAACGTATTCCGGTAAATTATAGTTATATAAGCATATTTTCCCACATCCAAAACCAATTTAACGTTCAAATCACGTTCGAGCGTCATTTCTGTCAAACGGGTAGTAGATGCGAATGCAAATCGCGTAGCGTGCTACCAGCACTGTCAGCAGCGTGCAACTGAAATTGACGTCAAACCCGCAGTCGACGCGTCGCGTCGTGTACGAACACAGCAAAATAGTATGGCTGCGTGCATGCTACGCGCACAAAACTCGAGTCGCTTGTAAGTATCTCCGTGTGCGAATGGCCTAAGTCCTCCAACAAGACAGATGCAACATTTTCCGCTTACTATGTTGTTAGTAGATTTTCAAATATTGTCAGATAATTGTAACCCTGGAATGTTTGTCTTTTTTTAATAGGAAAAATACATCACAGGCAAAAAAGACGTTCAAACATAATACATTTGAGATTGAAAGATACTCTCAAAATTTCCCCGGTAAGAGAATACCATACATAAAAGAAACGTGTCTTGAAATAGCTTTAGCTATGTCTGTTGATGCCAAAGTACCTACTTCACAACCATTCAACTAAGAACTTTAAAAAAATCATCAACACAGAAAATATACTGTTATGAAGATACTTTTCAAACCTAAGATATATTTTTATAAAATTGATTTAATCATAAATTGAAAATAAAAATGTTTAGCGCCACTTCAGTCAGTTTGCAAACAAAATAACCACAACAATAATAGAGAATACGTCACAAGCGAGGAATGCCGCGGCATGTTGTTATGTCGTGAACATCAATCTAACGTTCATTATTTATATCTAAAGAGGGATGAAAGTAGATTGTATCTTGTGAAAATGATATCGTTCAACGGTGTTTGTGTTAACATGAATCAAGTAGCCCTCCACAAGTCGTTTTGATTCAAGTGGACTTGACAGAAAGATACGTTCTTGGACAATGAACGAATGGACAAGAAAGAGGGCGGGAAGAAATTGAAAAAAATTGGAAAACACGAAAAAAAACATTACATAGGTACCCGTTGGCTGTCTAGGTTTCATTTACGTATTGATATTATGTAGAAATATCGGACTTATACCCGTTTTACACGACACCTTTTTCATCCAGTTTGCCTAATCGGAATGAAAAAAGGAGCCGAAAACTTTATATACGTACTGTTACTCATAGAATACTGAATACCTATATGGGTTAACTTCATATTGTAACATACTTTTTAATTAATTAATAGAGACAGGGTTATGACAGCTAGGGTTGCTCTGATCCTTTCCCGTAATTAGTGGCTCGGCTCGCGGTAATTTTTTCCTGTTTATACGTACCCGGTTTGGATCCAGCAATACCGTTCAAACGAGAAAAAGCGCTTATCACGTGATACAACGACAATTGCGACGAGTGGTAGTGTGGTCAGAGGCGTCGTGTTTTGGAAAAATATATAGTTATGTTTTAAAAAAAAAATCATCAATCAGCAAAACGTCATCTACTATTTACTCCAAATATGCCCAGGAATTGCAGATTAAAATGCTTTAGGTACGTGCTGATACATATGAGTACATGTTAAAATGAAAACGAAATAATAGTAATGATTTCATCATGCAGCTATATATAATCCCAACGTAAAATATCGCTGAGTGTTGTGGCCAATGGGCCGCCCCAGACATCAGTGTTGCCAAGTTAGCATATTATATGCTAACTTTGGCATAATTACTCCATGTTTAGCATAACTATTATGCTTTCAGCATATAGCATATTTATTTGGCTTATTTTTACAGAAACATGAAAATAATAAAAACCAATTTTTTAACTAACAAAAATGATATCGATAACTTTGTCGGTCTCCCCACCTCACTTGCACTATGGACAACACTTTTTCGGGCGATAAAGATAAAGATTCTTTAAAAGTAGTAAAACCATCCATTGTAAAAATAGCCCAAGAGTTCCGACGAAATGAACCTGCGATTGAAAAATTGGTGTCTCAATGGAGAAACATAGTTCACATTAAATGGGAATCCTTGACTTCCACTGTAGAGTTTTGGAATGAAGTCATGCAATATAAAGATGGAGCTAATAATAACCCCCTCGGTGATTTATGTCAGTTTGCAATGTCTATTTTAACATTGCCGCATTCAAATGCGGACATTGAACGTGTATTTAGCCAAATGAGTCTGGTCAAAACAAAACTCCGAAATCGTTTGGCGGTGAGAACCTTGAATGCCATTTTGTACGTGAGATTTGGCCTAAAGAGAGCAGGAAAGTGCTGTTGTTCTTAGACTGTTCCTGACGAAGTACTACGCTGCATTGGGACCAAAGAAAGTTACGACTCCGTCTCTCAGCCTTTCACATCAGCTGCTGTTAATGAAGAAGAAGAAGATGAAGATGAAGAAATTGATATTTTATTTCACTGATTTTATTTCTAAGTTAAATTTATGTTAGCTTTTCTTTTGGCATTTTTTAAAGTAATTTAGCATTTTTCTGGCATATTTTTCCATCACTCTAGCATATTTTGAAGTTGTTGAGTTGGCAACACTGCCAGACATAGTTGAGAGAAGCAACTCCAGAGGCTGGGCGTGAAATGGACAGAGGCCGCCGAAGTAGCGCAGGACAGGAACGCCTGGAGGCCCCTTGTGATGAGTCCCCCACCCGACAGGACAAGGGGAAGAAGATCTATGTATTTGTGAACAATATAATAAATAATTTAACTCGGTGGGAGGACTTGTACCATCGCAATTTGGTGTTAGGACTGGAAAATGTGAAATGGTTTGATCCGGATAGCAGAAGTAGGAAGAACAGACTATTTTGCTCCAGATGTAGTTTTGCAAATTGGTTGGATGGTCATTTGGTTTGTTGGTCGGTTGGATGGATGAATAGTTGTGTGATTGGTTGGATGGACGATTGGCTGGTTGGAAGGACGGATGGTTGGTTAGAGCTTGGTTGGATGGACGGTTGGACATTTGGTCAGTCGGTTGGTAGTTTGGTTGACCGATTGGTACCACTGAGTAATAATATTTGCGGCCTTGAGAACAGCTCTCGCCAGCGCGCAGTGCCGGCCTCTTTTTACATTGTGTTGCCATATCAATTTAAGTGTGTTTCCCGTACCACAGGGTCAGCAGGCTTTGTGTAGATAATGGGACATTTATTAGGATGCGATTGGCAAATAGAAAAAAAATAACAGCGCCGAAGCATTAATCTTTAAAACTGCCTAATCATAGAGGTGAACGCAGAATCCATTTATTTACGAGTTTTACTTACTACTAAAATTAGACATTAACATAAACATTAAAAAAATGTGAGATATGATATACCACAAGTTAAAAAAATTATTTTAAAAAAATAGGCCCCAAAATGTTGATCGCTTCGGCAGCAGCGAACGCGTGGTCCCCCTGCGTGGACCTTCGCGCGCGGAGACGTCAGAACCGTGCGCACTCACTCGTAACGCGGCCGCCCGCCCGGTGACAAGCTAGCAAGACACGCCAATCAACAGTCACACACCGGGACCTGCTACCTGGTCACTGGTGACTAATAAACACGTTACTCTTCATCTTCATCAGGTTGAAAACAAGCAAGGCACAAAAAATACATTTTTGGAGGCGGGTATGGGTAACACCGCCCTGGGAACCATTTATTGGATAACCAACACCTCTCGGTCAGGTCACCCCAAGTGGTTGGTTACGTTTGGTGATTTAGCGGGGATCATGGGGTGTTTAGGGAGACCTTTTGACTTCTCCAACAGGACTGTCTCGGAACATTGCCTTGCACCGCAGTGAGAGGGATGGATTTATACGTCCGTCAATCCTGGACATACTCACCCCTATATTCTCCTACCCACCCCTCGTACCTTTTTCCATCTCAGAATGTCAGATCCTTTCTTTCTAAAAAGACCCTCCACACAGCATCCCCAAAGATGACAAAGGCCCTGAGGGGAAACATTTTCCTCAGGGACTCCTGTGTGGAGCTAATGAAAAAAAAAAAACAGGGACCCGATCCCATCAAAAGTATACTGTTTTCTTACGTCTTTCTTTTAGTTTTATTGTTATAGAATTTCCACTTCACAGAATGAACATCAAAGTGGCCACGCGACACGAGACGAAAGTGTTTAATTGTACCAAAATGTCGACTGTAAACTGGTGGTAATGCGCCAAACGTATGAATATCATAAATAAATAATTTATTATAAACACGAAACGTTTCGGTAAAATCATTCCGTTGTACTTCTGTCGTAAAGAAGGTAACGGAGCTCCCAGTGGCATGAGCATAATCAACCAGGTTCCATGATAACTCAACACACTTTTAAAAAGTGATATAAAGTCATGAGAAACGATGAAAAAACAATTTTTAACCTAATAATAATCACTTTCCATGACTTTATATAAATTTTTAAAGATGTGATGAATTATCTTTGTGATGATTTATCCGGTCACCAATCAACAAAATAGTAAAAACAAGTCAAACATGGACGAACGAAAAATAAAATTCAGAGGCAGCAATAAGTCGGAGTAAAGAGGAAGTAATGATTTAAAACGGTTGTTTTCAACCTTTAATCATTCAGATTTCAAAAATACATATTCTTGCCAAAAGACAGATAAAGGTTTTCTTATTACTGTGATTGAAAAACTTTACCATTTACTACTAGAACAAAGTAATAAAGTTTTTTTAATCATATTATCTAATACATATTACAATAGAAATATAAGAAGAAAGACTAAAATAAAGAAATTTGAATATTGTTTTAATAATAGTTTTTAATAAAAAACATAATCGATTGATATAATTAATTACATAATTTTTATTTATTTTTGGAATAAATTGATGAGTAAGACTTCAAATTGTAATATATAATCATTGAAGACAATTTTAGCGACTCTCAAACGAAAAATGAGAAAAAGATTCAGTCGCACCTAGGAATTATACAGGCTGTCCGGGGATATTTTTTTCAAGGAAATTTCGAAAAAAGTTATTATTTTTTTTACTAATACCATCATATTTTCACTTGTCAGAATCACATTTAGAAGTTTGTGCACTTTACCCCCGGACAAATGTCAATCTTCAATACGAAATCATTGGTTAAAACGTTTACTTTGGTTTCAAAAACGACCATATTTTTTAAATTTATTTTTATTAATTATTCTTCCAACTGATCTGATTTTCTGCCCAGCGCTTTTTTATAGAATTAAGGAAACTGTAAATTAGTGTGAGGTGTTAAATTTGTTTGAAACCTGAATTATATTGATAATCAACCTTCCAGTAAATGTTTTATCAAGGATTTGCGTTTCGCTGTTACGCTACAACGTGCTAATTCAATCATTTAACCTGCTAACGTAAATCAGGAGGTTTTACAATATGAAGAGTTAAAGAACACAACAAGAATGATAAAATAAGATATATTATCTAAACCAGTCCTTTTCAAACCTTGCCCTAAAGCTTTTTCCATGGAGCCGAATATCAGACAAATATTTAAAAAAAACAACCAAAAATAAAACCGAACCTAGCAGATTTGGAAAGCAACAAATAATGTTCATTGATAGGTCTACAAAATACTCGTTTTTCCGATTTGCAATAAAATTCAAATAAACGGAATATTTCTGAATGTATCCGCAAACTAAAAACTGTTCGAATAACAAATTATAAAATTATAATTATTCGTTATCCTTTATGCTATGCATAAAACCTTGTCTTATAAACATTAGTTTATCATTAAAAAATAATAATAAAAACTGTTTATTTTACTAATAGTAAAAATAAAAAGATTATTTTTTCAATTTCAAAAATTTAAAAATTGGTGACGATATTTTTTTTGTAACTACTAATAACAAAAAAAACACACATTTTTTAACAAATTATAAACATTATTGCAGCCTAACTTTTTTTTCGTTTCATGAAAAAAGATTCATAATTTTTATTCAAATTGCGGTCGAAAACTTTGGTTTGTGGAGGTGTACATTTTAATTCTTCTGTGGTTAACTTTTAGATTTCAATATAAAGCGCGGTGTTTTCTCTTTCTTACACCGTTTAGATAATATTTCTCACCATGACATAAAGGAGACACAATGATTTCTATGAGACCTATACGAGCGTTCCCAAAAGCGAACAATTTAGTATGAGGGGTTAACTATTAAATTTATTTGTCACTATAGATTAGACAGCATTGGCTGACCTTCACGGTATTGAAAAGCATACAAAGTAATTATTGACTGAGCGTAGTGAAGTCCAGGTTTAACTCGAGCGCTTTGCATTTCATCTGTCTGCAAATTGGTTTGTGTTCCGTGTCCGGTCAATCCTGTCAAGATGGTAGCCGTGTTAGATAGTATATTCTCACTCCGCCAGAGTTCGCATGAGCGTTATGAGTCGTTACAAATTGGAATAATCAACATTACGCAAGGTCTACTAACTGTTCACAGAACTACTAGTAGTTTAGTTGATTATTACAGTTGTAAATATGTCAATCCATAAATGATACATAAATTAGTTCTAACCTACCTACCCCAGTAAAAGATTTCATTGGCTATAATTTATAGAAGTTTGACAAACGCTGTCTTAAACCGATCACCAGTCTTCTGAAATCTGAAAGGCTCAAGAAAACTGAACTATACTTTATCTTGTATATGTGTGACAAGCCTAATGACAGCGTGGCAAACAAAGTAATACGTCCATATAGTCCACATTTTTAATGGAAAAGCCACTATCAAACATTTTGAGTCAACAGTGAACAGTAAGTATTCCATAATACGCTAAGACCAGACGCACAGCAGCGAACAAGCAGCGAGGCAAACATCGTCAGTACCAGTGATGCCACATTCCAAAAATGAAAAACCCTGTTTTTAGGGTTATGAAAGCCGTATTTTCTATCCCAAAGCTTTTTATAGAGAATTTTAAGGAAGGAAACAACAGTAACTATCTTTATTAAAACCAATCGTTTCATAATTTTTCTTTGAATTAAAAGAATAAAATACTGTTGGTGTAAAAAAAAAACAAAAAAAACGTTTTGTCAGTTTTTTACCGGGCGATCCATGAGATATGAGGAAGTTCTCCTATGGGTAATTGTTTTTCTATACATTTTACAGAAGGTAATGTAGGTAGGTACTTAGGTGAATGCCTAGTAGTTTTTTTTAAATAATTAGAGTTTAACGATGTATTAATTTAATAAATATTTATTGAAAAAGTAAGCAATTACATAAAGAGACATTTTGGAACGTGTACTGAAATTCAAGAACTACGTTCCTGAATTAATGATTTACCTACGCGCTCCCTGCTAAAAAAATGTTTCCTATCTCATTCAAAAGCAAATTTTTTTGGTGACCGATTAAAACATGTTTTTTTAAAACCCTGGAGTTTTTAATGACACAACATTTGGCAACACTGGCAACAATGGTCAGTACACCGCCTAGGGGAGACACGTTCACACGGCGCGAGACGTGCGTTGCTATGAATTGTACGCCTGCCTCCCGCCAGTGTGGACGAAGCTAAAAGAAGCGAGCGATTTCAAGCAACGGAGGCAGTAAGCGCCACCGTTGCATCAGAGCCCCTCCTCGTGATGGAGTGCACGTTCCAATTTATGTAACAAGTAAACAAAGGCCGCCTAGAGCAGCTACTTTAGAGGTGATTATGTTGTGTATTAGTTGGCAAACTAAGGATTACAGACGTATTCGAACCCAAATTTTGTAACGAATGTATTCGTGTATACACGTAAAATGTTTTGCGATGCTTGAAGATCTCAAATGTTGTTGGTTTAAAGGTGGTTATAAAACTTGGGAGTTAAAGTCACGTCGAATCAGGCAGACGCAGACAATTTGAATCAAATTAATACCCTCCGTGTAACCTTTCCTAACCTAATCGCATTTAAAAAAAAAAAGATTACACATGTTTTGTTCTTTTGCAAGTTTTGGTCTTCTGCGTCTTTTGCGGATAACTATCCCAAAATTCCGAACCTTTTCAAAGACGTGATAGCTATAACACTGAAAAAAAATCACTGACAACAAAACAGTACCCATTTTATTAGACAAATTTATTATAAACACCTTATTTTATTTATAATAATTTCACATTATTTTCATTTCAAATAAAAATAATTCATAAAAAAATCACAAAATTTCATAAATTTTTCTCAAATCTCGGTCGGAACCATGGGTTTCATAAAGGTGATTTACATTTTAATTCCTTTATTATAATCTTCTGCTTGGTGTTTTCTCTTTCTAACACCGTTTAGATCATATTTCTAACCATGATAGTAAGGGAAGACCCATTCTGTGAGACCATATGAGCTGTTCCCAGAAGCGAACAATATAGCCTGAATGGTTGAAGGTAATTTTAAGTGTTTTTCTAGCATTGTTAAGCGCCCTTAAGGAGACATTTCATAAAACGGCGCTAGGACAACAGGTGGATGAGAAGAACGGAGACACGGAACTGGATATCGAAATCCCGAGCAGATCAAAAGCTAATGGCGATAACTCAAAAGCTGTTGATATAAGGTGGAAGGCGGATGTCAGAAAGGAGTGACTCATTAAACGAGCGACCTATGTCCAACATTGCACACAATGTGAATGGCGATTATGACGTTGATAACGATGTTATTTAAGCAGCCGGATTGGCTATGAACGTGTTTATTGCTAAAACATTATTTGTCAAGTCGGTTTGCATCTGGGAGATAATGATTGACGAGGGTTCTCAGCTTCCTGGGCTCTCATTAGAAGCCATTATAGCAATCATCGCATCAGGCTGACTCCTTGAGCGAGACATCTCGTGCGGGATGCATGGCTGATAACCGCTAGGGGTGCACCAACTAAACATTACATTTCATTTAGTACTGAGTCATATCCATGCAAAAACACTAATTATTTTCGTGGGTACTTTAATTACTCTATTTTTTAGAAACTGTCAGACATCTTTTCTTTTTTGCTTGAAAAATAAATATATTTCCTTTTTTATATTTGTTTTCGATTTAGAGTTTTTACCAGCTTAATACTCGTTCTACAAGGTGTCCGTGGATAAAGTGCACAAATAAAAGAGTTGAATTGTTTGTATGGGAAACAACAAAGATATTAGAAGAACGTAATTAATTAGATAATTATTATCCTATGTAAAGGAAGATAGGTAATTATTGTCTTATGTAAAGGAAGATAGGTAATTATCAAAGATATTAAAGAACGAGATGTGCTATGAGCAGTTCATACTGCGTGGAATTGTTTTGCCCAGTGTCGCCGGTTTTGTTCACCAATACTACTGCACACCTTCGCTTACGCTAAGGTATCCGCACTAATACATAGAACAGATTTCTGTGCGTACACGTCTCGATAGTATTCAAAGTACCCTAATTAGGTAGTACTCCACCTACGGTCCGGCGGCCAACATAGCATATCTCGTTCTTCTAATATCTTTGGGAAACAATCAGTCGAACTTCGAAAAAAAAATCTTTTCTACTTCTACAGTCATGTAGAATCTTCTCCCGAAGTTAGTGCACTTTACCCCCGGCCGTATATTGCAAAAGCTGTTGTTCATGTAGACTATTTAACAAAAAAACTACACAATAATTTCATTTTATTGTAATTGTAGATAGCTGTGAAAAATCACATCTTTATTTGCATTTATCTCAAAAATATATTTTTGTAGATTAGGATTATTTAGGGTTAATATGTCCTAAGGCTAAAACCAAAAGGATACGTATTTATTCATTTGTATTTATTCATATTTGAGTCGTCTTGAGAACTGCATTGAAATCACAAAGTGAGTTTCAGTACAACCCTAACACATCGAGCGTGGTAGCGAATACTTCAAGTCTCAAATGGCAAACGACACAGCAACGAGATAAGCCCCGAGTGCAGTAGGTGTAATATTTACCATCGGTTTCAAAGGGAAACAGAGTTAATTGTTTATGATTAGGCTGCGCTGATTGAGAGTCGAGACTTCCTTCCCGGAGACTTAATGAGCGAAGGCGAGAGGCAGACTGCCCGGCAAAGGCAGCCAAGCGAAGGCAGCGGAAGCCTCTTCTGCCTTCTGCGCTCCTGCCACTTAATTTCAACATGAGGCAATAATAATTATAATTACCGTCGGTTGCCGGGAATTAAAAATTTAATCGAGAAGACGACACTCTTCTTTGATATCTTCCGGCTTTTAAAACTTAAGTGAAAATGTATAAATTAATTAAAAATAATTTTGTCTCAATCGTCATGACACGAGGCGCCTTTTCCCATTAATACCCGTAGTGAACTATGTGATAGACGAACTTCAAATTTAACTTTTTAAAATTATTTATTAATCAATAATTGCGCTAAGCCGGGATAGCACGTGATCTTTTCTATGATCTATCTCATAGGTTCTCAAACTTATTTTTAACTTACCTTTTTACATTACCATCTGTTGCGTATCTTAAAAACAGTTATAGGTAAAAAATATTTTTTAAACATGCATTATTATATGGATAGGATAGGCAGGGATCGCTACAAACACGACACGAACTGAAGTTGGATGGTCCAATACAATTTTCCATACAAACTTTGAGGAACAAATGATGGTGATAGAAAAGATATAATTGCATTATTAGTGTTTTACTTTATTTAAAAACTAATTAACAAAGTGGTCTTTAGTTTTTTTATGAGGAAGTAAAAATAAACGCTATTATTTAATTCAGCTAGATTCCGTCCGATTTTTCTAGATAGAATTTGTCTGCCGTCGCTCCTCTAGATTTCCTTAACGCCCCCTAATTTTCTTTGAGCCTTCTACTGCCCCCCTGAAAGCCTCCAGCGCCCACGAGGGGGCGTTATTGCCCACTTTGAGAAAGACTGATCTATCTCATAGAATCTGTGAAGTAGATCAATAGATCAGCAGGCTTTTCTATGGAATAGAAACTCAAACCCCAAAAAATGACTGAAACTTTAATTCTATAAATGACCATAGATTCTTATAGAATAGATCAATTCTTAACGCAGCATAGCATGAAGCTGAGTTAAATTTAAAAATAGCAAGGTACTCTATTTTAAATTAAAATAGTGGGAAGGGACTCAAGCGACCAGAGAAATATTTTGATACAGAAGAGAAAATACTGAAATAAATCATTTGCTTGATAGTTTGTACTAGAAAAACATTTTGAAATTTCCCACAAAAGATTTTAAAATAAATCCTTAATTAAAGAGAAGTGTTCGTTGGAGGTTCTGGTAAAATCGACTTGCATATTGTCACAATGTTGTGAAATAAGTATTGCATGTAAGAATGCCATAAGGATGAAAATGGATAGCAATAAAAAATAATACGATGTCTTGAAATATAAACGCGATGGCAAAGAATAACTTTACGATAGAAGATTTCCCGATGACAATGAATAAAATATAATATATTATTGGAGCAATACCGCAATTCCACATTTGGCCTGAATTCTTCGAATAACGACAGCGAGTCTTTTGCATAATTGCATATATTTTTAAATGATGAATATTGCAGCGACATCATATAACGTCATTTGTATTAGAAACCAACCAATAACAAAAGTTTTTCATATTATTAAAATGGTAAAATCTACTAATTATTAATATAATTTTTATCCTAAAACACCTTTACAAATTGAAAAACCTACAGATAAAAAATAAATGCCGCCGACGGGTATTGAAGCCGCGGACTTATGATTGCCTGTCAGCTGCTCTACAAATTAAGATACGTCGGTTTATTCCAAACCCACTCATTAAAAAAATAATTTAATATGAACGAGTATTTTTCATTCAACAATTATAGCTAATTACATTTTTTTTTCACCTGAAAACAACAAGCTTTATTTTTGTAGGAAAGGCTTTGTCAGTGCTTAATCTCCCACTAGATGGCGTCGAGACATATATATCTACATTTATTGGTGGAATATTTTTTACTAGTTTATCATTAAAAATATAATTTTCTACGTTTCATTTCAGAGCAGGTTGGTAGATTACAAACTAATGTTGATGCACATCTGGGTTAAGGATTATTATTATATTATTTAATAATATGTAAACTAATTTCTTTAAATAGTTTTTCAACCACAATATTACAATGCTGAACGAAGTATTGGCTTTCAGTATAATATTAGAATATTCTAAGGTGAATGCCTGTCAATAATGACAGGGAAAAAATAAGCTTTTATGAGAAAATCGAAGTACGTTTTTTATTCGTAAGCTTCAAAAAGAAAAAAAATATTGGAAATTCTGATAAAAAGTTCTTTATTTAAACACAAACACGCTACTTAACTTGGAAAGGCCTTTCAATTAAAAATAAGTAATTCTGTCTATACTTCGTATATAATGTATCATATTCCAGGGACAAATTATATTTGACGGCCTCTGCGGTCGAGGGGTAAGACTCTCGACTAGCAAGCTGGAGGTCGCGGGTTCAAATCCCGGCGTGCGCAAGTAAATTTTATCAGATTAATTTGTGGAGTAACACATTACTTGATAACGTGTTACTTCACAAATTAAAAATAATACACATAATATTTGTGGCTCGTTCCAGAGTGGAAGATACTCTCAGTGTCATCCTGGTACCACCATTCAGAATTGAAACGTTGCTCGAAATGGCTTTGGATGTGTTTGGTGACCAGATCTGAATAATCAGGTACTTCCCCACCTTCCTCTTCCCCATCTCCTTCCACTCCCCATTACCTGCTGCCTAACAATATACCCCAATTAGGGATGACATAGTTTCATTGGCTCCAGACGGTTAGGAACAGTTGGGACTCTTGATTCAAATAAAATAAAACTATTTAAAGAAAATAGTTTTATAATCACAATATGACAATGCTGAACGAGGCCCAGAAAATCAATACAATATTAGAACATTCCTAAGTGAATATGCCTCTCAATAACGTCAGTGAAAAATAAGGTTTTATGAGAAAACCGATGTATTTATTATTCGAAAACTTCAAAAAGAAAAAAAATATATTGGAAATTCTGATACACATATATTTGAACGAAAAAAGGCTAATAAAATTTACTGCGCATTTCAATTAAAATAGCAACTCAGTCTAAACTCTCTATAAATAATATTCCAGGGACAAATTACGAGTATATTTATGTCAGACGATTATTTTTACCCCGAAGTCAAAATAATCCTCTGCTTGCAAATGACTTTCGAATCGGAAGTTCGCAGTTCGATTTTTGGAATGAATACAAACAGACAAATAAATAAAAGTATTGTTAAAAATCGTTATCTTCAATAAAATAAAATTGATTTAAGTTCAATACAGATATCGTGTCATAAAAGTTTCCTGCTAATTACAGAAATACGCCATAGTACCGTGATGCTACAGGAAAACCGATTAATTCAAAGAGATGAGAATATAAATACGAATTTAGTATCGGCAAGGGAGGTCCTTCGGGCGTCATAGGGGCGTGGAAGCCCCGAGAGAACTTGTTATTAAACAAAATATGAGGAAAGTTTAGACGTTCAACAACGAGCAAACTTGGCTCATTTTGAAAATTTCAAGTTTCTAGTACGTAGTTTATCTATGACTTGAAGTTTTAGGTAAGGGTAACTTATAACTCATTTCTAAAAAATGAAAACAATTGATTAAAAAATAACAAAACACTTCAGTATGAAAACATTACCGACGGAATGAACAATATAAGTTGGAAGTATCTTTGAACAACAGATGTATTGAAAATTAAAACTCGAATCATCCAGAGTTCAAGATAAAGAAAAAGGAATCACCTGATTCAACCGGTTTGCATGCGGCCATGTAGGGGTTTTTCGAAACAATCATTATCTCAGCAATACAAGCGCAATGATTATTGGCATTAGCACAGCCGACATTAGAATACATTGCGGTTTTGTGTTCGCCAAACCTGAAAAAGTTTTTTTTTACGAGATGTATCAAGGTTTTATTATGGTTTTATCCAACAGATTGGCCAACAATAGCGTGTCTATCGCACCTATCAAGATTTTTGGCCGTCTTTATTCGGCTGAGAAATTGCAACTCATGTTGACGTGACAGTACCGACCATTCTAGGAGATTATGATGTTCTATGCTGCCAAATATAAATACACGTAATTCCACCACCAACGAGGGAATTCCACTGATTGAACTGGTCGAAAACCAATTACCTTCCATTTTAACTTAGAGCATGGCTAATCAATCTGTGGTTTCCCAACAAAACCTTGGGACAAAACGGAACACATTAAAACGTCTCAACTTATAAGGAAAGTAAAGATTGAGACAAAAAATGAAATATGAAGATGACAATGTCATTATACTTTACTTTCAACATTACCTATTCACTGTCGACTTTAATTATTTTAAATTGTACTGAGAAAACTTATCGATAAACTCTTCTAATTATTCGTGATCCGGTTAAAAATAGGATTGCAGGCCTGTAACGAATGAATATATATATAAAAGGTTTCTTAAAAAACTGTGTTATCGCGATGTCGGAACACGTGTTCATAAAAAAATCTAATATTTTCGCATTTCATCATTTTATATTATCAGGTTCATCATCACGTGTTCTGATGTAATATTTGGCTAATTTATATAGCGCCGTTTTCGTGAAAAATCACCTCAAGGGCGCTATATTAGGAATTACTAAAAGTTTAATAGGAAACGGCCTGCAATCCAGTTATTTTCAATTTGGGAGACGGGTTTGGGTACCGTCGCCCCGGGAACCATCTATTGGATAACCAAAACCTCGGCCATAGGTCGCCCCAAGTGGTTCGTTGTTATTAATGTATATTAATATTTCAAAGGCTAAGATGTGTTCCATCTGCAGTTTTTAATCAAAGCATATTTAAGATGAAGATGACAAAGTCCGTACAGGATTTCCAATGGTTTTCCGGATGGAGGAATGGTCAGTAGTACGATATGTGTGTGTTCAGTATTGGTAGCGCTGTTGGCTGGTTGTTACTCTAGTCGGTAGGTACTCACCCCGCATTTTCCGCGGCGACAATGGACATGTGTGGTTGCGCATCGGGCCCCGCGGCGCTGCCCCGCGCGCGCCCCTCCGCCTCCGTGGCGCGGGCGCCAGGCACTAGCAGCGACAGGGATCGCACGGTACTGCAAACAGACAACACAAACATTCAGTTACACCCATCATATTATAAATAAAGTTAGCAAGAGAACTGTTGTGATATTTCGGTACACCCGCATTCCGGAAATATTACGTATCTGCAGACAGAATGCATCAAAGGTTGGAGAGTGGGTCCCGCACTTGACCAGCTTTTGCTTTTGGAGATTTTTTCTACATTAACTTTAGGAGGCCCTGTGGATAATTATAGGGTTTTCCAATAAGAGGTGTTATGTGTATTTAATTCCGGCCATAATATGATTTTTTATGGCCGGAATTGGATGGTATTGATCTGGACAACGTTTACTTTCAACAAGACGGCGCTACGTGCCACACAAGCAACGAAACCATTGATCTTTTACGGCAAAAGTTTCCGGACCGTGTTATCTCTCGAAGAGGTGATCACAATTGGCCACCGAAATCTTGTGATTTAACACCTTGCGACTTCTTCCTTTGGGGCCACGTGAAAGAGAAGGTCTACGCCAACAGCCCAGCGTCGATTCAAGACCTCAAAGATGGAATTCGTGAGGCTATCGAGGACATAAGGCAGCCACTTTGCGATTTGGTTATGGAAAATTTCATGAAAAGGATATGGTCCTGTAGGCGTGGTCGTGGTGGTCATTTGACTGATGTTATTTTTCACTATTAACGGCATACCTTCCTCTTTATAATGAAATAAACATTCGATCATTTATATTAAAAAATGGCATTTTTCTTTGAATATCAAAATAACACCTCTTATTGGAAAACCCTATATTTTTCTCGGGGTCTATATCATCTTCGAGGATGATATGTGGATTTTTAGGAAGTTCTAGGAAGGAATAAAGAATGAAGGGTTGGGTAGGAATATGGGATGTCAGGGGGAAGGTGCAATAACTTCGGGAGGTGATTCTACATATCAGTATAAGTAAAGAAAAAAAAAATTTTGAAAAGATTTAAGGTAGTTTTCAAGATAAAATGTTGAATTGTTTCTATAGAAGAAAAATCGGAAAAATATTTTGTATGGAAATAAACAAAATATTTTTAACAATCTTTCTCCATCTCCCGAATTTAGTGAACTTTAATCCCTGAGACACCCTGTATTTTATTGATATTATAATGGAACCCATATATGAGATCAGCAATAAGAAAGATTACATCTAGAGCTGGTGCTTAGGTCGAAATGAAGAAAACAGCTCTCATTCGGATAAGAACGATATCAACGTACAGAAAAGGCATCATCAAGAGTCTCAGTATAATATTATTATGTAGAAGGCAAACATGTTTTTAAGATATCAGATAAGACACGTGTACTAAATAATGTGTCGATCCAGATAATTACTTTTCAGTATTTAACCCGTTAATACTAAATGGCTTATAAGGCATAATATTAAAGATAAGAGCGGCAAGTGCAAAGTAACAGAGTAATTCACATACTTTCCTGTAAACCACTTTTCACGGAGAATTGTTACATAAAGGTTTTGTAACAAGGTGTATGGATCCTTCTACTTAATTTACATATATGGTGTCGGTGTGTGGCACCTGCAGTATTTACTCACTATCCATTGTGCATTGGTTAGATTGTCAACCCTGGAATTTTTTAGACACATCGTTTGCCGAGGAGTTCAAAATCGAAGTAGTTTCATTCCTTCTTCAACAGCCGAGATTTTTGGCCATGCTGCATGAGGCTGGTGACCGATGGATCCTTTCGATTTCGTAATCATTAATTTAAAACTGGAGATGATGAGTATCATCTCAAAAAGCATCTTCCTATCCTGCACTATCACGGGCTTCGGTCTTGGGGACCACATTGACAAGGAGAATAGAACTGATTATTTGTGGCATGTTCAAGCCGAGATGAATTCCTGCCACAAGCTGTCTTCAACCACACTGCAATCGATATCACATTCCATACTTAAGCAAGCCCCTTTTTTCCAGACAGTTTAACTTAGGATGCAATTTTTATTTAATATAATGGGTAAATGCATTACTCTTTCTTTATGTGTAAAAAACCCCATCATTCACAGAGCATTGGGTAAGTATTTTACAAAAAAAATATTTAATTGTTGCCCTCTAACCCCGCGGTAACAAAGTAATGTAATATTACAAATAAGATCATTTAAAAAAATACTTAATAAATATCTCACAGTAACTTTCGAGATACGTCTAAGAGAATAAAGAATTTTAAACTGGTCACAATAAATTTAGTAACATTGTTTATAAATTGTACCCAGAAGACTTCAAGAGAGAAGGCTTCCTTCTTTGCTATCGCGAATTTTGGCATAAAACACTAAAATACAAATCTTGCTTCAAGAGTCTTGGCTGCCAACGCTGCCACACGGAGAAAATTGAGTATAGCTAATCTATTGAGAATCTTTTCAAATTATTCGTAATCCGTTTAAAAACGAGATTGCAGGCCTTTAACGAATGAATTGATAGGTTCCTGTTAAACTTTTAGTAAAATACGAATGTATTTTCAAGATGTCGGAACACGTGTTCGTAAAAATCCTAAAATTTTCGCATTTTTACTATATATTATCAAGGCAAATGCAGGTGCACGAACACATGTTCCGATATATTACGAATTTACAAAAAGCTTTTCGGAAAACGGCCTTCTTTACCGTTTTTAAACCGGATTACTAATAATTTGATGAGATTATTAATAATATGAATATTAAATATATTTTATAACCACTTGTAATCAATAATAATCTACATGTTTTAAAGCCAATGGCTTCTTCATCATGATAATCAAAATGAATATAATTAATTAATTTTAATTATCCTGACGAAGAAGCGATTGGCTTTGAAACATGAAGATTATTATTGATTAAAAAGTGGTGTACCTATACAAAGTATTTAATTTTCATATAATTAAAATGACGCCACAAAGTAATTTTACAACTGTTTTTATGAATTTATGAATTGGCAATACTATTCTCTGTGCACTTAATTAAGTAAAGACCTCATAACATCCCTTCGTCTAATAAAGAAGCCTTATTGTTGACCAGTCATTTTATAATATTGTTATCAATGTATTTGCACCTTGTCCGTCACACGTCCAATGATTCAGGGGATCTTATTCTTAAAAATGTCCAATATCTTTTCGCTGTACTTTGTGAGAGACGTAGCTTCCCATTTGTCAGCGTTTTATAGATATTGGATTTGATCCAGCAGAGTTTCAATTTGAAATATCTTTGGTAACTGTATTAGCTTCTGGGTTGGAGTGTGTGGCACTCACAAAAATACAAAAATTTTACAGATTTCAATAATATTTTCACTCTCGAAAATACAAAAGGTGACAAACGTAATATTTCCAGCCGTTTAAAGATATATGTGGCAGCAATCAAGTCAATTGAACAGGATCATTATATGAAAAGAACGAGCGATTATTCATACGGCGGATTGGATCACCGCCACCCACAACCGAATTGCGCAGATCGCAAAGAATATAATTTATCATCACAAATAATAATCAAACAACCTACAGCATCTCGTGCACCTCCCAGGTATATGGAACATGTATAGATAATAAAAAACTAATTGAGATAATCGCAGCAGCTTGCCATTTAGTTTTTTTTATTTCATTTTAAATGTCAACAGTTGCGATTTTTTTTTATTACAATGCTAGCGAATCGAGATTTGAATAATTGATATAAAATTAGATGGATGCATACATTCGTCAGATAAGTTGGACATTCCTTAGGAATATTTTTAAGAACACTATAAGGATGGGTTCTTTCACAGAATTTGAACAATTCATCAAATTTTAAAGTTGATTTTCAAGTTCTATGATGGTTCTATTCAAGTTCTTTCATCATTTCAGTTTTGTGAAACAATTGGCCAATAATGATACAATAACAGAACTTGATTCTGGAATATGGAAGAGGGCCGAGGGTTAAGCAGAAATTTGGATGAACATCAAATATTATAAAAACTTGGATAGGTTCGTTTAAAGGAGAGTTAGGAGATAATCAATATGGGATACGACGGCTTCCGTAGCGTAATGGTCTACTAGAGAGACCAAAGAAAATAGATTTTAAAATTCCCTAAAAAAAACCTACAGCTGTGGTTGAAATTTGGTCGGGGATTTTTTTTCAAATTTATGCGATCATATTCTATTTTCCCCCTATTCGCTTATAATTCCATTTAAATATTGAGAAAATCGGATGAAAAAAAAGACTATCTTATTACACTATCTGTCCAGAAAGGAGATTGCTTAAAACATATGGATAAACCTATGCATTATTGATGTACCTACTTAAAGAAGGTATGTAAGCGAATAAATGACTTAAAATTTTTGTAAGAGCTGCTCCACACGTGCAAAAGGCGAAAAGGCCATTGTGTGGCGCACTCAGTATTTTGGGCACAGAGTTCGGCGATTCCCTTATCTGGGATCATCTCGGAGACAAGAGGCACCTCGCTACCCAGACCCAGTCAGCTGCTGATAATCTCCGTCTGGAAAGGAACACAATACCGGCACATTCGTAGGCAGGTCTGCTGCGAGACAGCGAGGGGGACTTGACAAAGCCAAACAATCTATTGATATTCAATATTCTTTTGAGACAATTTTCGGCAATTGCAAAACAATTCTTTGTCGAAACAAAATGATAAAATATTCTGTCGGTGTGTATTTAAACTATCAAATATAAAGTTAAGCATACAAAGAGATTGCGTCGCATTGCTTTGATTCTTTCATACAAAACGCCAACGCATCAGCGTAGAGCGGGTAATGTTTATAAGATCCTTTTGTATCTGTTTTTTTTTTATTTTCCCTTTGTTAGAAAAATACCAAATAAAAAAGGGAAAATATTTGGAATTTTTTTCAAAGCCGCAGAGAAATATTTTAATAAAAATAAAAGAGTTCTAGTAGGTAAGTACAAAAACATTGGACGTGGAATTTTTGTTAGTATTTTTTTAAAAGAAAGACATTCTCGGGTTTCGATAACTTAATATTTGAAAATCTCCCCCCCACCACCACAGAAAGCGAAAATGTGCCTTGTGTTGTGATGGAGGACTTAGCCAGCCCAAAGGGACCCAAACGCGATGTCATCTCAGCCACCGACCGGTCAAAATATAACAAGTGAAAATTGTTCTAACATTATCAAAACACAATGATCATAAATTAGGGCTGACGGCAGTTTTCAGAAATCGAAACTGATAAAACTTTAAATTAAGTAAAAAAAAAAAACACATTTAGCAGAAGCGAAAGATTGTTCAATTCCATCTAACCGATATTATGTGACTGAGACAACACGTTCATAGTAAAAATTATTTGAATATGATCGCTGTGTAACATATTCCCAATAATGGTTTTACTTAACAAAGTAGTTTAATTCATATTATGAATCTTGCAAACATAATTTCCCGTATGAGTACCTTATTACTTTATCAGTACAAGCAAAAGTGGTTACATAATTACTATCGCTGCATATTAGATTTGTCATCCCAAGAATAAAGTTACACATGTCACCCTAAAATAACACCAAGTAGAAGTAGAGTCGAGCACATGGTGAAGCCGTGCGTTTCTGTTGCGTCACCGCAGCGCTCAGGTGAAAGTGGTCGGAGTGTGTCGAAAAGTGCCCAAAATGTTCCGTGCGAGCGGTGATAACGTTTCGCAATCCATCCACACTGTAACACCATCCACATCGAACACCGTAATACTGAATACTTCAGTGATGTCATGCCGAGGATATGAAAATCGGTAGATTTGAGATGAAAAAAAAAAAGGTAGGTGGTCAAAATATTAATAGGTGCTGGATTGTGAAAATGTCGACCAAAATGTTGTTATTTCTCTAGATTTCAGAATAAGTTTGTAGGTATGAGGTATTCTCGATATACAAACATACGGTATGCTCAGTACTGGATTCCCCACAATATTTTGCGAATCTTTTACGAAATTTGCCAAAATAAAATTTCTAGAGAAAATTTGAATGGGGATTTTGTGCTTTTCCCTAAAAATATTTTAGATTTTAAAACCTTTTTTTAAGATCGCTGGATTTAACTGAATTTGGTAAATTTTCAAAATATTCCGTAGATTTTCAATAAAAATCGATCGATTTACACAAATCCTCAAATTGCGTAAGATTTCCTATGAATATCGGTAGATCTACCGAAATTTCGGTAGGAATGGCATCACTGGAATACTGAATTAAATCACAACACACACAGCAATGTCCCACTGCCCACTGCTTGTCAACGCCGTGTAATGAAAAGTTTACAATGCTTTGAACTAAACGTTGTTGGCTATAATAAAGCATAGCACCTATAGGTTAATATAATTCTTGTGAATCACTGTTTGTTGTGTATCTGACAGAATCAAATTAGAATGAATTGTTTTACCACGTACAAAACACCGCTTGAAAATAATAAAATATGAATAAGAAGAAAGTATAAATTGCAGAAAGAGATCCTTACTCTGATTGGGTGTATTAAATACTGTCACAAGAAAAAGTTTCCCGAGTGCCTTTTCAACATCGACTGAATGCGACTAGAGCCCACGTTGAAAGTCGGGAAGAATTATCAGACAGTGAGAGCACAGAGAAAAGGAGAATTGCTTATTTATTAAAAATCTATCGTTGAACAAGAAGATAATACCAAGAAAACTAAACGAAACATGAAAAATAACAAGACAGAAAAATAAAAAGATCGGTCCCAACTAGGAATTGTTACCGGGTCAGGCGTCTTAAACCAGTCGACGACCATTGGGACCTATTTATATCATATTAAAAATCTTTTTAAATTATTCGTATTTTAATTAAAGGATTGCAGGCATTGATTTATTAGTCTATGATTGCAGGTCGTTTCCCGATAAACTTTTATTAAATTCCTTATATATCGGAACACATGTAAATGCACCTGCATTTGCGTCTTATAATGACGAAATGCGAAAAATTATAAATACGAGTTCCGACATCGTGATAATGCATTCGTACTTTAGCAAAGGTTTATCAGGAAAACTATTACTACATTTCGTAAGGGCCTGCAATCCCGTTTTTGGCCGGATAACGAATAATAATTTGAAAGATTCTTAATAAATTAGCAATACTCATTTTTCTCCGTGTGGCGAAGATGACAGACTACGTCCGGTGCCCGGATGACAAACTCGGCTCGGTGGCTCGTCAACAGAAGATTTTTGCCTATTTACGTATAAGATATTTAAACGACGAATAAGATGAATTTACACTTGCATAATATTTTTTTGGGGACCAGCGTACAAATTTTCCACAGGCTCCGAAAGTTTCCCGCTCTACCACTGTTTATAAAATTTGTTGAAATAAATCAACAACAAAAAACAATATAAAATATTGCTGAGTCAAAAAAAAATGTACAAAGCCAGGCAACAAAATTAGAGTTTAATGAAAGTTAAAAATTAATAAATCCCACAGATGTCCATTAATTCATTGCCTGAAAGTTGTGGTAATCATATTTTATTTTAAACATTCAGATAATTGAAATGCTAACCGGCCAGCCGAAGATTAACAGTTTTAATTTTATGGTGAAAAAAAAATAGATCTACAAAAAACATTCACAGAGAAAACCCAAAAAGCCGTGGGACCTAACATTTACTTTGGTTTAGCTACAAAAATGATATTGACTCGCTTTAACTGAATCATTATTTGGTTTCAGATTTTTACGAAGAATATAAAATTGTGTTTTCGAATTTTAAATGGTTACTCTATTGTTTCAGTTAAATAAATACACGAAAGGGAATTGAGAGAAACGCCTTCTAACATGTTGTACAAACTATCCACAGGGTTGCCACAATAAGAGATTTCAAATATTAACTTTATATTATTTTATTCCTTAAAAAATGGCCTCCGCGCTTCGTAGATTTTCAAGAATCAACCAACAGGCAACCTTCGTGGAAGCTTAAATTTTTTATACAAATTAAAAAATATGTGAATTTTTGCAAAAAATACCTACGTACATCCTACGTAATTATGTATTATTTTATAAAATTAACTTTCGTAACAACATGGGGTTTGTAGAAATAATAGCAAAAAACACACAATATGAAATATCATCGTTCTAACTTCGTAATTCAAAATATTAGATTAGACGAAAATATTCACTAATAACTTTCAAAATCCCTCACCGTTTTTTTTATATAATTAATTTGTGAGAAATTCCGGTTAGCTGGTCTGTGGCCACCCTGAACTAAAACCCTGGGGCTGGGTGAAAATAATATTTGGTTTTGTTTACTAGGAAAATGAACAGCGTTTTTATTATATTCCAGCTATGTTTACATATAATTTGATTAAATATTTAAGCTAACACAATTTCCACAAATCATTTAATTCATTTATTTACCAAGATATCTAGTTTCCTGCGTAGTGCGAAGATATTTATTTGTGGGAAAATATTTAAAAATCGCTATTGAACAAGTTTAGTTCTGCTTTGATTCTAGCTGATTCTTCATTTAAGTGTAATATCAGGTTGCAAGCACGAAGAATAGGCGGCTGCTGATAAAGAGGAAAATGTTTAATGCATGGATGTCATTATTGATATTAAATAAATTTATTAATTTCTGTTTAAATCAATTTATATCCGACGAAAATAATGACAACGTAGCAATAATAAATAATCAGAATTTATCATCACAAAAAACTCGACAACTATAAATGGCAATAATTAATTCTTTCATGGTAGCTGTAAAGAGTCAAGCGTTTTTTTTTTCATGTAATTTTCGTAAATTTAATAACGATATTAAGTTTTGCAAGTATTTTAGTTTTTTTTTATTATTGTGACAGCTGTTTCGGCGTTCAATACCATTTTCAAACCGGGGTTAGTCCACGTTGAGGTTACTTATTTGTATGATTCTATTCACCCCCGGCCATTTTTAATTTTTATGATGCCTAAATGATTTATTACACGTTAAACCGATTTACTGAGAAATTAATTGTGCCAATAGATTCATTCTGTGGGGTACTTTGAAATCTGCTTTCCCCACATTAATGTAATGTAACAAGTAATGTTTCCTTAATTATTTCAAAATGAAGTGACTGGTATTAGCTTATTTAAATTTGTCATATTGTTTAGGTCTTGTGATGGCCTTGAACGCTGAAACAGCTCTCACAATAATAAAAACTAAAATACTTGCAGAAATTAATAATAACATTATTTATTTATATACAGATTATTTATATATTGGTGATTTATATAAATAAATATATATATTTATTTGTATGAATCTGTATATAAATATATATTTATTTATATACAGATTTACATTTAAAAAAAAATTAATTAATGAATGGAGTACAAAGAATTAAACATAAAAACAATGAATTAATAACACGAGTTTGATGTTTAAAAAATCAGTCTAGTCGAGAGTGAACAAAATTATCAATTAGAACTTATACAGTCGTAATCTCTACGAAAAGATAACAAATTAACGTCAAGAATAACTGTGAAAATAAACGTTATACAACATAACTTCTGCATAATATTATGTAACGGTACGTATACATTTGCAAACCGAAACGCGAACTGAGCCACAAATTAGGGGAAAGGAACGAAGCAACTGCAAGCAGCGTTTCGCGCTATTTGCGGTTGCTTCGTTCCTTTCCCATATGTTGAGGTTAAGCTTGTCAGTTCGGCTCGCGTATGTATACGTAAGATTAAAACCTCTATGTGCGATTGTTAATCTTAGCGAGGATTAGGTGACATTCGTTTCTCTATACCCAAGTAATGTCAATTTCAAGTATTTGCCTTAAAAAAAACTTCTGCGCACACAAACGTTATAAATAGATAATTTTGAAGTATGATGAAAACAGATGAGTGGCATAGTTTTATTTTTTTCGAAGTAAATACGAGTATGAAGAATGAGTTAATGATGAATGTAATTAAGTCTAAAGTCATGGTGTTTGAAAGAAAGAATACTAAAACATTGTGTAATATAGTTGTGAATGAGGAATAAATACTTGGAACAGGTGGTTGAATTTGTGTATTTGGGAAATATGTTTATAAGAGATGTGAAGGCTGATAAAGGTATTGAAATAAGGGTAAATGCAGGTAACTCCATTAAACGGAGAACTGAACGCGGTTAGGGCTAACAAAAAACTGTCTAAAGAAGCGAAGCCAGCAGTTCACAATGGAATGCTGGTACCTACCCTGATCTACGGCAGTGAGGCATGGAACTGACGGAGAAAGGATGAAAGTAGACTGAACGCTGTAGAAATGAGATCCCTGAGGCGCATGTGTGGTAAATCTATGTCTTGATGCCTTGTCTGATGAGTAAGATTAATAAAGGGACGCTCAGATAGTTTGGGCATCTAGAGCGGATGAACGAAGAAAGAAGTGGACGGATAATATATAACGCAAATATGAAAGATAGAAGTCGGGGACGCCCGAGGAAGACATCGCACAATCGAGTGAATCAGACCATGTCAAGAGTCAGAATAATAGAAGAGTAAGTATGAGACGATGTATTAACGTTAATGAGGTAAGTAGTAGTGTGTCAAGACAGAATTGTTTGGCGGTCCGTCCTCTCTGCCTACCCCTACGAGGAAATTGCGTGATGGTTAGTTAGTTAGTTAATTTATAATTTTATTTTTAATCAGAGTTCATAGACAAGTAACTGCATAGTTACATGAACAATGTTCTAATATAATAAAGTCTAATATAAATAACATACCGGTCGAAACTGGCTGAAGAATCTGTGAGAAGATCTATTTAAGCCCAGGCCACGTGATGCAAAGATAACCCTTGTGACATAAACTTAATCGCTTGTCGATACTCCAACGATAAACATAGTAAAGACTGCAATCAAGTCCATAGTAAACTAAGCAGTATAATTATATTTTTATAAATTATGTTTGCAATTAGACACATAATATATTTTACATCTTGGGATTTATATTATTCTTCCATTACAAGCATTTGCTTGTGAGTGGCAGAGGAGTTTAAGTACATTAATGAAAGAAAAGTTTGCAGTTAAATAAAATACTTGGTTCGTGCAATGTGTAATAATAATATATTGCAATTAAATAACTAGATTAAAAGAAATACATACTACAGGGTTTTCCAATAAGAGGTTAGAGGTTACTTTTGAAGCTGTCATTTTTTGACATTTGACAAGTAGAAACTACGCCAGTAAAAGTGGAACGATACACGCTTCAACAACGCATTGAAATTATTAACATTCACTTGAGTGAATCAAATGCAAATCATCTTGAGTGATGAGGCCCATTTCCACCTCGGTAGCTTCGTCAACAAGCAAAATTGTCGCATCTGGGGCTCGGCAAACCCAAGAGTTATTGTTGAAAAGCCTTTCTATCCTCAACGTGTGACTGTTTGGTGCGGTTTATGGTCCGGCGGAGTCATTGGACCTTACTTTTTCGAAAATGAGGCTGAAGCAACAGTTACAGTGAATGGATCGCTATCGAGAGATGATTAATGATTTTTTATGGCCGGAATTGGATGGTATTGATCTGGACAACGTTTACTTTCAACAAGACGGCGCTACGTGCCACACAAGCAACGAAACCATTGATCTTTTTCGATTGAATATCAAAATAACACCTCTTATTGGAAAACCCTATATTGCATTAGTAAAAAATGTTATGAAAGATAAAAAGAATATGTATTATATAAATATTCGCATGATTAATTCAAGTGGAAATAGTGGGGACAGTTTTTTTTGCAAATTTAAAATTTTTTGCAATACAATAAGATAGTTTTTTTTTTTTTTATTAACTCCACACAGGAGGTCCTGAGGAAAATAATTTCCCTCAGGGCCTATGTCATCTTTGGGGATGCTGTGTGGAGGGTCTTTTTGTGGAGAGGAAGGAGTGAACATGGGTCTTGAGGAGTCCCATGTTGTAGGAGGGAGGAAACACAGAGGCCGGCAGTTCGTTCCACAGCCGAGCTGTTGAACTTAAGAACGAATCGTAGAAGCGACCCGTTCTCATGTGACGAGTGTTAAGGATATTTTTCGTTATTACATAGTTGTAGTACCTATTACGTATGTTCATAAAATTACGTAATTTCGCCTTAGATTGTTCTGAAAATTTAACTAAGCGAATGCAATACATATAAATTTATGTTTAGTACGATTTGATTAGTATCATGTTTTTTATACTTTTATGAGTGGGAAAAATGTTTTTATTTTCAGTCTCGGGTCTTCTGAAAAATAGCGATATGTCATTTACCTACGCCCTTTCGGACTGGAACAGCTAACACATTCGGTTCAGGCTCACAAGATCAGCATTACGATTTTTTTAATACCACCGCAACGTGCATAAAAATTAAATAAATATGTTCATTCGTTAATTAGGTACTGATAAATTATATGAAAAATTAAAACATCTCAAAATGATAGCGTTGTTAGTTTGTCGTTAATTTTACGAACATGACGCCAACACTTGACTAGGCAAATATGTATGGTGTTGTGGGTAGTTTGCACAACTTAATATAAGTTGTAATACCATTAAATATAATTATCTTGTTTTGCTATGTTGCTCTCATACACTTGCAACCGAAAAGGTAGTCCAGAGAAAATCATAACGGTAATTGGATTCGAGGGAAATTAAGACACGCGCAGTGGGAGAACACGAAGAGGTAAAGAGATCTGCCAAGTGCTCACAGCTTCTTCTCTCGATCATTTCATTATTGAATGTGCTATGGCACATTCAGTAAAATTAAAGTTGATAATATTTTTGCATACATAACATTGAATCGAATTGTAAAGGATAAAACAACTGAAATATCTAATTCAAAATGATTATATATATGTATAATATACCCTTGATCTTCAATCTAGACATGATTTTTTTCTTTTGGATGATGGCGTTGCTAAACTACATTTTTGATAATCAGAGGGAGCGAGGATCTAAGTTTGATCCCTGACATAATGCAGAACAAAAGCGACCCCCAAGAATGCACGATCGCTGTAATCGTAATGAATATTTTTTTTTTCGAAGAAAGACAAACATTCCCAGTTTACGGATAACCTGACAATAATTTAAAATCTCCTACTACCACCACACTAAGCGGAAAATGTTGCTTGTGTTGTGATGGAGAACTTAGCCAGCCGATGAATAGAACACACTACGCCTGAGTGGGAACCAAACGCGATGTCAACTCAGCCACCGATGTTCAATTATTAAATAGTTAATATAGCGGATGGACAGAGAAAGGAGCGCCACTTGACGTACGTGGTGGATGGAAGAATTCGAAGTCTTCGGGGAGATGAAGATATGACACTTGAAAAATAATCAAATGCTATAGACGAGTCACGCCAGACGGAGTTGTGTGATGTTCCACCCTCCATTAACTTAAGGGTTTTCACCACTTTGAGATTTAAAAAAATGTTAATAATTTTTTTATACTTTTAAGAATATTTTAAATGTTTATCCATTTCAAAAATCAGACTGTTTCCGAAGTAAGAGCAATAATTAAGTGAGCGCGGCAGAGTCGGACCGAAGTTCAGGTAGCGATCGGACGAATATCTACAGCCAACAGGAAAGGCCAGGAAATTGAAAAGAGCTGCTTAAAAGAAGTCGGAGGACGTCGCGGCAACAATGGAAGACCTCAGGTACAGGCCAGGAATCGCAGAAGATAATTTAAAAAAATACTTGGTTTTAAGACGCTGACGCCGTACTGTTTTTTTTTTGCGTTTTATTCGAAACTACTTTTTTCAAACTGGTGTACAAGGGTGACCGGATAAATCATCAAAATTTATAATTCATCACATCTTTAAAAAGTTATATAAAGTCACGGAAAGTGATGACATAAAACTTTATTAACTGGGTTAAGTAGGTTAGGTTAGGTTTAATTTTTTTTTCATCGTTTCTAATGACCTATATCACTTTTTAAAGGTGTGTTGAATTGTCACTATGTTGAGTTATCATGGAACCGTGTACAAGATATCTCAAGATCTACTAACCGATTTAGTTAAAATTTACATCACATATTCTTTATAATATCAACTCAATGTTGCTCAAAATTACCACGCATATGTGTAAAATAAAAATTATTTTATTTATTGTTTATACCAAGGTGGTGTTTCTTCGTTCAAATGGTTGGCGTGATACTTAAACTTTTTTAAATGTTCTTTATGATGGCGATGTTTAAAAAGATGTTAAACAATTAAAATCAGCTGAATAATCCCATGACTACATAAATAATATGACGTCACATCGTAAACCTGCCCCAACACGTTACCCGGACATGGACGAACAAGAAAAGCAAATTAGATGACACTCGACAAATGCAACAACGAATAACATCTTCTTACCTACTGATAATCTTTGATCTTTTGGTAAATCGCTTATACTTTTAGAAGTAGGTTTAAAGTATCATTTGCGAATGGTAACAACATAATGACTGTTACTTTATTGACACAATATATAATTTCAATTATTTTGTATCATTCGCCTGAACAAGTGCATAAAATGAAAATAGGAACCGTTCTCGAATGATGTGTATTTTGCATAGAAATACATCAATGGTATTTTGCATTGTACAGAAATTTCTTCAAAATCGTTCCTCGATACTAATTAAAAATCGATAATCAACCACTTGTCACGACACGCGGTGACAGGTGCACCATCGGATCAAGAGTCGACAGTTTCTCCATGATATTACTAGGCCTATTTGCAGGTGACGGATTGCAGCTGTCGGCGTCAGCACTAATTTCAAATGGGTCATAACGTTGACGGCCAAATGTCAATAGTCCGTCAGCAAGGACGAATATCCTCACACTGGTCATACTCGTACAAGTCCCAATTCTACATTTAGATAGTCAGAATAACATTTTAAAATCGTCCGTATAAATATTTAACGGAATAACCCACCCTTGTAAAAAAAAAATGATAAAGGCTCTCGGCGTTTAATATTTAGGTTAGATATGACATCATCCCGTATATTTGAAGGAGAATTGCATATTATTACAGATAATATGCATTCTGTTAATTAACCCTTTCATCCCCCGGATTAATTCAAATTAACACGAACCATGTGATTTTTTTAAACGTAACTGTAGCGATTTAAAAAGTGAGGTTTTTGATTTCTTCTATGTGGCGTCTGATTTTTTATTTTAATTAGCTCGGTTGCAATCCTTATTCTCGGCAAAAACTGTAAATATTTTGACAGCTGCACATTGTGCGTTCCATCGAACGTCTGCCGTCATTAATTACTTAATTTAAGGTGAGATATCAATATTTTCTACACGAATTAAATATATTTTAAAGCATAAAGACTAGTTCTATAATGATAATATCAGTTCAATTCACTGTTCACAGTTATTCACCAGAATATCGTAATTGAATTTTAATGTGTATTCAAATTAACAATGGTAGTGACGTGCATATTTTCGAAAAGTGTGGAACGGAATAACCAACCATTGTAAAAACTTTAAAGAAAATGAAGAAGGTTCTCGGCGTTTAATATTTAGGTTAGATTTTAAAAATTACTATCCTCGAATATATCTTAATTTCGGAAAGAATTTTAGTTAAAATATTTTATGTTTCACTTTAGTAATTGATTCAATATGTTTTGGTACATTTTTACGAGTTAAAGATGAATTAATGAGTTGGAAACCTTTACCTTACGTTGTAAAAAATACCCCTGATGTCCGATGTTAAGCCAAATCAACGTAGAATATTTTATTAAATTATATACCAAAAAATTCTAATCATTTTCCGAGGGAATTGCATGTGGAAAAGATAATGCGGGTGTGAAAGGGTTAATAAGAATAAGGAATTCAGGAAAACTAGAAATATTCCCTTTTCTGTTCGATATTTCATAGGCTACTAGAGAAATGCAACTTATTCCCTTCTGCCTAATTTTCAATTATTTTCGTGTCACCCATCACAATGGAAATTATTATGAGAATTTTCCGTGCTATAAAATTGATATCTCAACAAAATAATTCCTATTTTCTTAACTCCAAAGCATTGATATTGATATATATATATATATTTTTTTTTTTTTATGAAAATTTGAGTATTTTTGTCTTCCTTTCTCACACTTAATAATGACTGAAATTTTTGTCTTTTTGCTAGGACGTGTATTTTATAGAGAATAAAATAAAGCGAAAATGGGGGGTTATTATTCCCATCTACTTTTTCACAGTCGATGTGCATAGCATGCGTCAATAACTGTAATTGTTATCGGTTATTAGTTGTTATTACCTACTCAGAACATCCCAGATCGATGACTACACCTGCACAAAACATGATAATTACAATTACATTTCGAAAGGTTACGAAATATTAAGAGATAGACATGTTTTTACTTTAGCGATAATAATATAAAATAATCGAACTAAATACTTAATAATAAATCATCTGCCTTATACCTAACATTATTATATTAAAATATTATGTTACGTTCGTACTAATCTTGCTAATGTAGAATTCAAACGATTGCAATGGTGGTTAGTGGATGCATGTGTACATAATCTATCTGCACATGGAATGAATAATGTAACAATGTGTCATATTATATACAATTTCACACGCATTAAGCTAATATATTGCACATTAAATTCATTATTGTTGATTGATGGGTTGGTAGTTGCAATATGTGTACAGTTATTGTCAATATATTTTCAATAATTATTATATTATAATGCATGTAAGATATTATAATTAAATTTATGATTAACATCAACTACAATGTTTTTTAGGGTTTAAATTGTATTTTATTTATGGTACAGCGCTCTCGAGGTGATTTTTTAGAATTAAATCAATGATCCTATTATGAAGTTTAGCTGTGTTTGGACATAGTGTCCAAAGCGAAAAGAAAGTGCTAAAAGAGGGGAAATAGAATTTGAAATGGAATGGTACGAATCTAGACGGCACGCCGGACAAATAATGTCAATACTGATGCTGAAAAAAAAATACGATTCTCTCTGAATACAAGCGAGCGTGAGTTTCACAGCTTGTGACAGAATTATTTCTTCTGCCTTCTTTCTGGAACATTTCCATGACCAAGGACGAAGGACGGTGGACGAAGGACGGTGGACGAAGATTACCCACATCATTACTGATTCATTTCGATGTGATCAGCGCCCATCGAATTGATCGGCTTCGAATTAGACATACAAACACCTAGCTAGACGTGGTAGAGGGGATTGAACCTTTGACCTTACATTTTGGGTCTACTTGTATTGAACCCGATCGGACCCAGCGACGATCAAATAAATATAGACGGATAGAAACAAAACTAAATCTTCATTCCAAGACTTCGAAACTTGTCAGGGTTCGCAGATTCACAACAACTATTGTTTCTTTGGGTTAATTGATTCATTGTGAAGCATTCCGCGGTGATTTTTCACAAGTATCATTACATAATATTACAATTAAATGAAGAATGACCTCGCGAGTGCATTGTTCGCATACTGCATACGTCAATTGTATGACAGAATAGACTAGTAGAAAATGAGTTGCGAGTGTGAAACTGTATTGGGAATGTTCTTTGGTGTGGGATCGCAGATAAGCGGCCATCCACAGGTGTTTTGAAGATAAACACAGGTGCGGTGCATTCACTTATCACTAATGTAGTTATGATAAAATAATATCATGTTACGTATTTTCAAAAAAACAAAGTCCACAAATAAATCCGCGATGAAAATCGCCTCTGGCACGAGTTTGTTGAACTTCCGAAAATCCGGTGCTTAATTTAGAGGATAAAGAAAATGCACGGATTAACCAAAATAAAACTTCGCAAGATTAACTTAAAAGCATCTTGACTGGAATCGAACTATATGATTATAATTAACGGATTGCTGATTGAGTTGGTTTCAAGATATATATTTGACTGCTGAAAAATATATTATGCTCATACTATATAATATCTAACATACATTTAAAAAAAATCTACTTGTAGTGGGATTGAATTGATTCGTATCGAAGTATAGAACCTCGTATCATTAATAATGATGCAAGCGATACGTCATTCTTATTTTCGTATCTTACCGTAAGGCTTTTAATCCGAAAAAAATCCAAATGAAAAAAAATGACTCATTTAAAAATAAAAATATTTTAATAACAACATGTGTACGGATAACAAAAATAAGCATGTAAGCTGATTTTCGGTCAACTTAATCATATTTTACCGGATTTATGCAATTAGTAACTAGTAACCTGATCATAATCCACAAATGAAAATGTTAAAATAACTGTAAGTGATAATTTTGGCATCCTTGAATGGTTGCCTTGAATTAGGACACAACCCTCGGCCGAGTGACGAGGTGAATGAAATATGAAGCAGGTGTATTGACCTATTACCGGCGAACCAACGCCAGGCTAGTGTCTTACCGTCACATGCCTGCCACTGCCACTGATACTGGTGCCCGTTGGTGCAAGTGCTCGTGCTACAGTTTCCCCAGTAATAATGATGCACTTAGTTCCCGCCGCCAGCGATCGCTTGACGGCCGCCAGATATCATCGATTAGCGATAAGATTAGTCCAGATAACGGTACGCGGCCGGAAGATAATGAATCCGACAGGGATTAATGTGCCTAAAGCTACGTACACGAGGTGGCGTTGCACCTGAGAACGTCCTTACTAAGGCGTGATAAATCTAATTACACTGCTTCTTGGCTCTGAGGCACCTCATCATTTTGGGACAAAGGATGTATTGCTATTGACCACATTTCACTGGTTAACACCACAGTGAAAATATTACATATATTATATGCATAGGTTAAGAAATAGAGATCAATCCTCTTCAAAGTCAGCGACATCTATAAATATCAATTATAGCTATAGCACCCGGAGAAAAATTAGTATTTCTGATATATAGAAATCCGGTTAAAAACGGGATTGCAGGCAATTTTATAGTACATTCCTAATGTATCGGAACACTTGTTCATGCACCTGCATTTGTCCTGATAATATATAATCATTTATATGAAAACGTGTTCCGACCTCGCGATAGTACATTCTTTTTTATGAAGTTTGATTTAATATATAGGTCACAGCAACAAGAGGAATGGGTTATCAAAAGAGTTATACATTACATTAAGGCGATGCACTACGTCGTGTAATATTTTAAATTGAGCCGCTATCAATAATAACCCTTACGTAAATGGCGATAAGGTTTAAATTCCCGCTTAACACCATCCGCTTGTTTTCATTTATGCAAGAAAAAAACATGGCCAAAAAGGGCCTTTTATTTTATTTTGTGGATGTTCAGGCATAAATATTTAATTTTTTTTCGATCAATTTATAAATAATTAAATTTTCCACATTATACAATAAAATCTTAACCGAAAATGGGTTCGTAAGTAGGAGATTTTGAACTTTAAAGCAGTTTTCATAGGCCTTATACATTATTTTTTTCTGGGCTTATAAAAAGACTTATCTAAAAAATACTCTATTATTTCAAAGGCCAAGATGTATTCTACTCGCAGTATTTAATTAAAGCATCTGAAACATTTCTAGGCGACCAAATTTTCAAACCAAAAACACATGATTTTGCATTACTACGTCTGGCATCGCCTTAAAACTAGTATTGCAACGTTTGCAGAATGTCTGCTTTCTAGGCTAAATCTATTCGTTGCCTCAAGAATGTCTGTATGGTGTTTAAACCTCAGATAAGTAGAATGGTAAATATTTCCAAGATAACCTTATAATTAGTAATGTAATTATAACGAAAATTGACACTTTATTGCAATGTTATGTGCAATGTAATTTTTATAATTTTGGCAACACGGGAAAAACACACTAGACAAAAGCTAAGCTTTTAACAATCAATATCACATTCGTGCTAATAATTAGGCTCTGATATAATCCACGTTCAGCGAAAACATATAAGTTTCGTTGTAAATTAGGCATTCAGTCAGCAATATATATTAGTCGTTATATAAAACAGCCACCGATACAGGCGCAGACAGTGCACGTCACTTCACATCACAGCGGCCGTTCGTCTTCTATCTCTGCCTGGGCTGGCACGCTGGTAAAGTCAGGAAGGTATAGCGGTCGGCTGCCGCCCGCTGGTCGCTGGTCGCTGCCCGCTCAGCCTGGAGCCAACGGCCGCCCCAAGGCTGCGACGGATTGCAGACGGTCCGCCCGATGCACTTCTCAAAACGGTGCCTGATTGCCCACCTTAGTTCTTATAATTCGCCCATTGACACCAATCTATTTAATTAACGATCGCAAATTAAAAACTTTAAATCAATCTTCCACATCTATAAAAATTAATGTTTATTTGTTTGTCCCCTATACACTCAAAATCTACTACTAAAATTTCAAAGTTTATTCTTATTAGTGTCAGGAGTGTTTAGAAAGTGGTTTAAATGGTAAAAGAAGTAGGGGACGCCCGAGTAAGACTTGACGCATTATCTCTGCACTGGAATCGAATATAAGTCAATATATTGTAGTTTTTTAACAGTAACAATGTGGTATACAGTAGTGAACGGTGACATCGGGGACGCCCGAAGAATAAATTAAACTTTTTCAATCCTTTAAAATAATATCATTTCCACCTTAAAAATAGTAATAAAGTTTTCAGATACACTATAATTAATAAATTCAAAACTTTATTCCAAACCATTCATAACACCGAGCAACACAGGGTACACGTTTTGCAAGAATAACGATTTCGATTCACTTCTCAGAGCGGTGCCGAGCAGAGTTATTTTAATTCGTCCATCGACACTAAACTATTAAATTGACGATCGCAAATTAAAAAGCTTTAAATCAATTATTCAATAAAAATCTATTCTTCAGACTAGTGATGCAATCATTACAATCCAATGCATTGTGACATTATGCAGGTAGTAAAAATCTTTAGGGTTATCGCTCCGATCGTGTTTAAATAATGGTACGATAAAACGAGGACCTACCTTTCAAAAGAAAATATCTAGTGTCACCTGCAATGTAATTATTTTAAAATAATATTTTTATATCACAGTATATATACAATTTTTTTTAAATTGTTTATTCTGGATGAACTTTTAAAATTATTTATATTTATGTTGTTGAAAAAAAGTTTTCCTGTTATTTTAATCTTATATTTAATAAAAACAAATTCAATAAAAAATCTAAGTACCTACACATATTTCAGTTCCAAATTGTCGTATCGTCAATGTTTATTAAACTAAAAAATAAACGGGACTAAAAGAACATATTTTTTCTGATCAGTAATTAACAAATTTTTTACACGGTCATGGAGCATTTACATTTTGTACATTGAAAAGTTGACAATTTTGTTAACTGTTGGTTTAAAAAATAAATAATAATAATAACTAAACCTGAAATTATCAGAAATAATATCTTATTGGACTTCATAAACATTAATAATGTTCCAGTGAGTGGAAAATCGATTTCTGACACAGAATAAGTTTTTCTCAAAACCTTAAGATTGAACTGGGTGTCGAAGAGAAGATATTGTGAAGAAAAACACAAAACCACAAATCAGAATTGAAACACCGCTTGGTTTTAGTCATGTTTGGTAATTAAATATCAATACTTAAATGCTTCCCAACCCTCTGCTTTCCCATCTCCTTACCCTAACCACTCACTTCAGCTTCACAGCATGCCCCGATTTGAACAATTGGAACTCATGTGTGGAACTCACCTACAAAAAAAATTACCAAGTCGAATGTTTCCTTAATTGAATATTAAACTAACTGACATTACCCGGCGTCATGAAGGGTTACGAATGGTTTGGAGTAAAGTTTTGAGGTTGTGAAAACTGGACTTAATTTTGAGGAATTGAAAAGATTACTTTTTGTAAGTTTTTGGTTCACTTGATTGTGCCACGTCTTTCTCGGGCTTGGCTGACTTCTACCATTCACTACTGCATACCAGATTGTTTCTATTAAAAAAACTACATTATATCGACTCCGTATCTCATTTCAGTGCAGAGATAATACGACTATTCCAGGCGTCCCCGATTTCTTCTACCATTCAAACCACTCTCTGAACACTCCTGGCAATAATAAGAACAAACTTTGAAATTTTCAACGAAATCGGTCCAGTAGTTTTTGCATCTATAGGGGATAAACAAACAAACATTTTTTTATATATAATATCGATTTCCAAGCTCTTTAATTCAATTGTGAATAAATTTGATATTTTTCATTCTATTAATAATGTTATACCATTATTGCATTTAGTATATTCAGTCAGTAATACAAATTGCCATTATTCTCGATATAAAATTATATGCTATAATCGTACATAATTGTGATACTAAGATATATATATTTTTATTAGATACAATAACTTTTTCACATTATTTTATAATAAGAGGGGCCTAACTGGATAACTGGGTGCTTTACCCGTGCCGAATTGCTGTATTGATCGAATGATAGTACCTAATCGTCGAAGTAAGAATCGTAGCAGCACTAATTTAGACCGATTGTAGACCATCTCACGAGTGAGTTATGCCAGGGCTACGTGTCGATTTCAACACTAATACCGGTATTTATCCGAACCCATTATATCAAATTATGATCAATAATTGCACCTCGAAGAAGAAAAAAAATTATACAATTTGGGAGGCGGGTATGGGTACCGCCGGTCCGGGAACCATTTATTGGATAACCAACACATCTGCCACATGTAAGCCCAGGTGGTTGGTTCACTCCGTTTGGTGACTTAGCAGGGGTGCCCAGGTTCAAGGAGTGGGGTTTGTCTAGGTCTTGGCGGCGACACTGGTTGAGGAAGACCATTTGATCTGTTCAACGGCACTATCGATCCATCGCCTTGCACCGCAGTGGGAGAAAGGATTTATACGTCCGTCACTCCTGGACATACCAACCCCCAGATTCCTACCTACCCTTCATACCTGTTTCCTTACCAGGACTAGGAAGTATAGGAAAACTAGGAAGGAATAGTGGTATCTTTGGAGATGCCGTTAAGAGGGTATTTTTAAGGAAATATAGAAGAGGATTCATTATTTCTTTAAAATACCCTCTACAAGGCATCTCCAAATATGCCATTATTTTCCTCCTCTAATGCAAAAAATATATACAACGGTGTTGGTTTTAAGTATATATAAAACATATTTTATTTATTTATTTTATTTTTTATTAATACCCCAAACTAGGCAAATGCCCGTATTATGGTGGTAATAAATAAGAAAATATAAAAAAGAAATCATAAGAAATATAAATATGTATGCAATTAAAATAAAGTACACGTCATTGTGTCAAGACAATTTTTTAGGACCGTCCCCGCAACACATTATCTATATTAAGTATTTTTTAGGACCGTCCCCGCAACACATGATCTATATTAAGTATTTTTTAGGACCGTCCCCGCAAGACATGATCTATATTAAGTATTTTTTAGGACCGTCCCCGCAACACATGATCTATATTAAGTATTTTTTAGGACCGTCCCCGCAAGACATGATCTATATTAAGTGTTTTTTAGGACCGTCCCCGAAAGACATGATCTATATTAAGTATTTTTTAGGGCCGTCCCCGTAAGACATGATCTTTATTAAGTATTTTTTGTCAGTTGGGGTTTTCATATCAAAAATAAAAAATGACTTCACAGTATTTTTTCACACAAGTTTTCGGCAGGGATGGAAAGCAGCATACCTGTCCTACCACACATATTGCTTCGCCTACATTCAAACATTCTCAGACTTAATATGGGATTCAGGTGCGATTAATACCTTTAGCACGGGTTGTACGCAGTTGATATTTTCCACTTGAGAGCGGGTAGTTGTTGCGCTCTGTGGAAGAATTTGTTGGCTTTTGTGTTTTCTCCCTCCTACAACAGGGTTCTTATAAAAACCCAAGTGCATAGTTACGTCTGACATATTATAGTATATTACAGGGACATACATATTATATATAAAACCACACTAATACCGCTCTTTTCTGTCAGCCGTTTCCGGATTCCCTTGAATGATAATCGATTATTGCGATGTATAATTTTTGGAACAGAAAATACCAACCAGGTATTTTTATATCGATGCGATTTAGAAAATTCTCATGTTCCTTGCTCGCTTCACCGGTTCCACCCGTAGCTAGTTTTTTGTAGCCATTAATCCGGAACGCCGCGGCAACTGATCTGTTTGACACCAGACTTCAATTCAACACGTCATGTAATTTACACTTGTGAGGATTTCGTGACGCTTCATCCCCCGACAGTTGATCTCCCGACTGATGATCCCCCGACCAGTTGAACCCTCGGACACTTGATCCCCCAAATGATTATTCCTGTTGTACTTTCTCACTGGTAACATATGCAGAGAAGATATACGGCCGTATAACGAAAGTCGATACACTTATATCTGTAGGAGCCTTGAATGGAAATCCGCAATACAAATATTTTTGCTAACAATCACGCCGTGTCTTCGACGGAGTATGCAGAGAAGATATACCGTCGAATATCGAAAGACCACATACTTATATGAGCAGTCGGCTTAGAGAAAATACGATACACCTACTTACTTATAAAATTGATGAAAAAAATTCAAATTGTCAGACAGAAGAATTTTCACTGACTTGGTGTTTCTATTTAAAATAGATAGTCCGGTATTGCCAGAATTGATAAGCTTCCGGATTCCACAATTACTAACTACCATATGTATTCATCTTTGCCCAGAATACTAATGGAGGGAAAAAATTATCCCAAGTCAGTGGACATCTTCAATTTATCTTTAAACAAATATAAAATGTTGTTAATGAAGCAATTCAGTTATGTACAACAAATAATGTATATTTCTTAATATTCATATGTAAAAGCCCCGAAAAGGGGCGTTAATTTATAAGTAAATAATATAACTAAATGTACCAGAGTGTATACAGGGTGTATCGGCACTAACCCGACAAACTTTAACCAGCTATTCCTTAGCACATTTGGAGTAAAAAATGTTATGTACACTTTGCTGTCCGGTAACATTTTTTTTCTTTTAAAAACAAAAAATAAATAAAATTTCCACACTCCGCTACTGCCCACAGTATAGGGGTAAAATAATTGGCAACGCCGCGCTACTGTCATCTCTTTCACACATATTCTGTCTCAAGTCCCGTGTGGTTCCCGCCACCCCGTCTCGTATCAGTGGTCAGTGCTGTTTTGGGAGTTCGCATGTCATCAAGTTTCTAGTTTCGTTTTTGTTTTGTTATCTAAGTTTTTACTGTTGAAATATGCCCCTCAATTATCCACCTGCCGAGCAAGCAGATATTGTTTTTGTTTATGGATTTTGCAATGGAAATTCACGAGCAGCCGTAAGGGAGTATCGCATGAGGTTTCCTGGAAGACGCGTCCCACACCATGCTACCTTTGTCCAGGTTTGTACCCTATCAATTGTTTATTGAAACTATTTACATTCATTGATAATGCCAAAAAGCGCTTTTGAAATTTAAACTGGGAACATTAAAAACATAACAAGGGGCCACCAACTTTAAAAATGTAAATTGTACTTTAGGTGATTTGTGTTCAGTGGTCACTAAACGGCGTTTTAAAAAGTTAATTAATTTTAATCTCTAATAAATGCATCATTCACTGCAATTGAATTCACTCCCTTTCTCACCATGGGATTATTTAAATTACTTGAATTCAATTTCACCCCTGTGAATCCAAGATATCAACCGTACCTAGTTAAGAAAATTATAATTTAAAACACTTTGTTATACATTTTACTATAAAAAAATGAAATAAATGAAGAGAAAACGTAAGTTTTCTGATATGTGCCTAAAATAAGTGTTCTTTAAAAATAAAATGAGTGAAAAAGCCCGCGATTGTTTATTTGACATTATTACTGAGCTGAATAATAAAAGCAGTTGTTATTTGTTGTTTTGTTTCAGATGTATCAACAATTGCGTGACTGTGGCATCGGACGGATTGAAGGCGCCGGCGGAGGACACAACATCGTTCCTGTGGCAGTTGAGGAGAGAATCCTGAACTTAATTACCGAAGACCCCACGCTGTCCGTGCGTCGGGTCGCTCTGATGATAGGACACAGGGAACACATGGCGGTATGGAGAGTTCTGAAGAAGCACGGGCTCAAACCTTTTCACTATAGGCGCTGCCAAGGCCTCATGGAGAATGACCACTTTTCCAGAGTCGTGTACTGCAGAAGAATGCTGCATAATGTCATAAGAGATGCAGACTTCATGAAAAACATATTGTTTACCGACGAAGCACAGTTCACTAAAACAGGAGTGCTAAATGTGCACAACTTGCACCATTGGGCTGAACAAAACCCCAAGCTTGTTCGGGAGTCGTCGAGCCAGGACAGATTTTCCATCAACATGTGGGCAGGAATCCTGGGAAATCAAATACTCGGTCCAATCGAGTTGCCTCCCAGACTAAATGGACCGATGTATTTGGAGTTCTTACAAGTGCAACTGGGCGAGATTCTGGAAGATGTGAACCTCGAATTACTACGGAGAATGTGGTTCCAGCACGATGGAGCCCCACCACACTATTCGATTGCCGTGCGGAACTACTTGGATGTCGAGTTTCCTGGTCGTTGGATAGGCCGTGGAAGTCCGGCCATTGCTTGGCCACCAAGATCACCCGACCTGACCCCCCTGGATTACTACCTGTGGGGGGCTCTCAAGGAAAAAGTGTATGCTAAGCCAATAGCCTCAAGAGAGCAACTGCTCGAACGAGTGATGGAAGCCGCTGCAGAAATTAAAGCAAATCCTGCAAACTTAAATAATCAAAATATAACAAGACTACACGCTTGCATCGAAAATAATGGTAGTCACTTCGAACAAATGCTCCAATAAAAAAATTAACATAAACTACATGTCCGCATTTTCATTTATTATTTATTGGTAAAATTCTCACAATGTCATTCATTTACACATCAATATTACCTACATATCAATATTTAATAAAATCTGTAGAAGAGTATGCCCGTCGGCATTCAACAAGTTTTTCGACAAGTGTGTCGAAAAGCGTCTTCTCTCTTTCCTACACACTAAATATTAATGGTTAAAAATGAGACGACTGATGCTTGTAAGCGCGCCAATACGTAAAAACAACGAAACTCGAATAAGAATTGCCAGGTGGGTTTTTTAATCGCTTTAATCTGACTTTAAACAATAATTAAACACGTAAAAATTATTTAATATAATATTACAGTACAGTACTTTGAACCTTCGCAATAAATTTATTTGATTTTAAGTTTAGTTTGTAGAACTCCATTTCAATTTAGAGATTTTTTTTATTTTAACAGTCTTATTAAAAAATTTATAAAAACAGTGTGTTTATAAACAAGTTCTGCTAGTTGTAATTATTATTACGCGTGACAGCTGTTTCACCTTCTGACGGCATTATCAAACTTTGGTAAAGCCACTTACAGACGACGTAAGTGATAACTTTCTTTTTTTATTATTCTGGCTTTATTGATTTCCGAGTAAATTGTCGTAAATTATTATTTGCTAATCCCAATATTATTTGCTAATGCTAATAATTAAGTGAAATTTTAAACAATGCAATAATAGGATTATTGCATTGTTAATTTCACTTAATGTCGTTGGTATTTCCAACTGATGACTCAGGGGTTTATTTCCCTGAATAATTAAGTATTTTGGGGTCTAATTATTATGCATTTCATTACATCCGATAATTTAAACAATTTTTATGTTGAATTGGGGTAAGTTTTATGGCTAAGGGAAGGAGTGGAAGGTGAGGAAGTACCTGGATATTCAGATCTGGTCACCAAATACGGCTAGTCATTTCAAGCAACGTTTAAATTCTAAACCTGGATATTCAGATCTGGTCACCAAATACGGCTAGTCATTTCAAGCAACGTTTAAATTCTGAACCTGGATATTCAGATCTGGTCACCAAATACGGCTAGTCATTTCAAGTAACGTTTAAATTCTAAACCTGGATATTCAGATCTGGTCACCAAATACGGCTAGTCATTTCAAGCAACGTTTAAATTCTGAACCTGGATATTCAGATCTGGTCACCAAATACGGCTAGTCATTTCAAGCAACGTTTAAATTCTAAACCTGGATATTCAGATCTGGTCACCAAATACGGCTAGTCATTTCAAGCAACGTTTAAATTCTGAACCTGGATATTCAGATCTGGTCACCAAATACGGCTAGTCATTTCAAGCAACGTTTAAATTCTAAACCTGGATATTCAGATCTGGTCACCAAATACGGCTAGTCATTTCAAGCAACGTTTAAATTCTGAACCTGGATATTCAGATCTGGTCACCAAATACGGCTAGTCATTTCAAGCAACGTTTAAATTCTGAATTAATTAATCAATTACGAAAAAGCGTGGGGTTAAGAATATTTTTTTTAAATTATAGTTGTAATTTATTGTCGATTTTTTAAAAAAATTGCGATATTTTAAATAAAATTTAATAATTATTGTTTAAATAAATTAGCAATCTGGCAGCATTCATTTGCAGGTGGTCAATCCAATGCAGTCATGACGTTTGTGTGAGTGCTTTCCTTTGTCTCAGTGTGTTGCGCAGCAGTTTTATATGAACCGTTTTTTGATTCATCGGGATTGTTTTTAAAACTATACATTCTTTGTACCTTCAAATTAGTGGAAATAAACTTAAGTGTGTCAAGCTGCTCGTTATATTCCGGTAATTCTGGAAGGCTTTTAACATAAGCAATAATATTCATAAATCACATTCCGCGAAGTTGTAAATAACTAAATTTATTAAAAAATATACGTTGTAGGATAGCCTAGCAAGTAACATTTTGACAGAGCACTTACGGTGATTTAAAAAACAACGGCGCTGTTCAAATAATCCAATTATTATTATTGATAAGTACCTAAGTGAGGAAAATTGTTTTTAAAAGTGCTCAGAATTATTGGACTTCGATTATAAATTCAGGAAATCTACTAATTAGTTTCTTAGTTTCAAAATTAGACTATTTAATACGTGAAACGCGTAAGAGGTGAAACCAAAGCATTCCAGAGGTGAAACAATTTAGATACAAAAATAAAACTGATGTGTACAATACAAGAAGACAATCAGTGATTCGCATACGAAAAATGTGAATAATCATTATTGTTAAATAAAATATTTCTTTTCTGGTACTGGATTATGTAATACGGGCTTCGTTCGCAGCAACACGCGAGAGTTGCGATGTTGCTTTCAAATTTTGACAAAGGATAAAACAGTGGTGACATGTGGTGAAAATATGTTTAATTAATTTTTTATTAAAAAAAAACGTTACCGGACAGCAAAGTGCACATAACATTTTTTACTCCAAATGTGCTAAGGAATAGCTGGTTAAAGTTTGTCGGGTTAGTGCCGATACACCCTGTATATGATGGAAATGACCCTGTGAGCTCAAAATAGTTGTTTTGATCTGGAAATTCCAGACAGAAAAGCTCCGCAAATTTCATCACGCCAGAACTCATCCCAATACCTAAAATATGTTAATGCTTATTAGAGGCAACACATAGCTAACCCTGTAGAAACGTGTGTTCATGTCGTCCTCCAATACGAAACAAAGCTGTTTAAAGCATTACGAATATCATTCATTATAATGCGAGATGAGTGATAAGAGAAGATAAGAAAGAGAAGATACAATGGGCTGACTGACTGACTGACAGGCTTGCTGCACACACCAAAGACTACTACCTCCTGCCGGCTATTCATACAGCATCTTGACATTCTTCTCTGCAGTCAGGAGCCAGCAGTTAGCAGAGGGCAGCCTTGACCTCGGAGATAAGAAGTGCCACTGCCTGAGATGAATCTAAAGCGGCCGCTACACTACTCGCTTCGGCGCTTCGACGAAGTCCTCGACGAAGTTAGCCGAAGTCCGAAGTGCGTGCCCACACACTCGTGCAACTTCGCGAGTAGCTCAGTCTCTCGGAGTCCGTGCACTAGGCAACATGGACGTTCAAGTGGCAAATAAAGGATGAAAGTAGATTAAATGCTGTTGAAATGAGATCATTGAGGCGTAAAATAATAATAATAATAATAATTGGATAATTTGTAAAGCGCCGTTTTTGTGAAAAATCACCTCAAGGGCGTATGTGTGGTAAAACCATCTTTGATCGTGTGAGGAATGTGGAGATCCGCAAAGAGTGCAAGGCTGATGTAAGCGTAATGAGTAAGATTAAGAAAGGGACGCTTAGATGGTTTGGGCATGTAGAGCGAATGAGCGAAGATAGGAGTGTGACGGCCGGCATAGTCCAGTGGTAACGCATTGGACTACCATTCCGAAGGTCGCGGGTTCGAACCCGGCGTGCGCAAATAAATTTTATTTGATTAATTTGTGTTATTTCACAATTAATTAATTAAAATAATATATAGTATATTTGCGGCACGTTCCAGAGTGGAAGATACTACCAGTATCGCCCTGGTGTAAGACCACCATTCAGAATTGAAACGTTGCTCCAAATGGCTTTAGCCGTGTTTAGTGACTAGATCTGAATAGCCAGGTACTTCCCCACCTTCCTCTTTCCCTTCCCCACTTACCTTCAGCCTCACAACATCCCCCAATTGGGGATGCCATAGTCTCACTGGCTCCAGACGGGAGCAGTTGGGACTCTTGTGAGGTATTCACTATAAAAAAAAATAAAAAAGGAGGATATATGATGCAAATGTGAATGGTAGCAGAAGTCGGGGACGCCCGAGGAAGACATGGCACGATCAAGTGAATCAGATACTCGAGTCGGGCCATGTCAAGAGTCAGAATAATAGAAGAGTATGTATGAGACGATGTATGAATGTGAATGAGGCAAGGAGTGTGTGCCAAGACCGAGTTGTTTGGCGGTCCGTCCTCTCTGCCTACCCCTGCGGGGAAACGGCGTGATGGTTAGTTAGTTATCTTTATGGTCCCTTTCAATTGGGTCCCAAATAACCGCCTCGGATTGGAGTGTTTCTAGGAACAAAAAAATTAGGTCCTGTGACCACAGTGTAGAAGCCATATTTTATTACGTATAGTCACTATGACTCTGCGCACGCACAACCACCAAACACGACGTCTCGAAGCGAACTGAAGTGAACCGAGTAGTGTGGGCAGACACTTCGTGTTCGAACTTCGAGTCCTTTGACTCGGGCGCATTTACCGACAACAATCGGAAGTCGGGCCAAGCGAAGCGAAGATGCCCGAAGCGAAGCGAAGTTCGTGCCCACACTATCGTATTAGGTCAACTTCGATCAACTTCGCGAGTAGTGTAGCTGGGCTTTATGACGAACAATAAGTCTACAGTGTTTAAGGTCTAGTTGCTTATGGGAATTAGTTTGATTTCTAGTTGCTTACAGGAATGAGTTTGGTGCCTAGTTGTTTATATGAATAAGTTTGCTGTCTAGTTGCTTAAAGGAATGAGTTTGCTGTCTAGTTGCTAACAGGAATAAGTTTGCTGTCTAGTTGCTTACAGGAATGAGTTTAATGTCTAGTTGCTTGTATGAATAAGTTTGCTGTCTAGTTGCTTACAGGAATGATTTTGATGTCTAGTTGCTTGTATGAATAAGTTTGCGGTCTAGTTGCTTACAGGAATGAGTTTGGTGTCTAGTTGCTAATAGGAATAAGTTTGCTGTCTATTTGCTTACAGGAATGAGTTTGATGTCTAGTTGCGTGTATGAATAAGTTTGCGGTCTAGTTTCTTACAGGAATGAGTTTAATGTCTAGTTGCTTGTATGAATAAGTTTGCGGTCTAGTTTCTTACAGGAATGAGTTTGCTGTCTAGTTGCTTACAGGAATAAGTTAGTTGCTTATAAGAAATAAGTTTGCTGTCTAGTTCCAAATAGGAATGAATTTACCGTCTAGTTTTAGAGTGATTTACTTTTGAGGTATTAAGCCGTGTTGCGCTACCTCCTTCTTTAGTCAAGGTTTCGGACAGCATTACAGTGTCCATCATCAGGACACATGTAATGATCGGTTTCGATGATGGACACTGTAATTCTGTCCGAAACGTTGGCTAAAGAAGGAGGTAGCGCAACACGGAACGATACCCCAACAAACGCAAGTGCATGATGCAAAATCCTGAAAACAGGCTAGGTAGGAATTAAAAGCGACCAGGCAAGCACGATGGCAACTTGAATCCACATGCAACCCCGATTTGCAATAAATTAAGTGTGTAATATGTTTTGGATATTATATAAATATTATTAAAAAATACATGAATAAATAAAATAATGCCTATCAAACGTATCAGTATTTTATCGTTTTAACCATAGTATTTTTTATATTTCCTCTACATAGGGCGTCCAACGGGAGACCTCTTTTCTCTGTGCTTGTCTACTTTAGGACTTGGTTATTTTAGGATTTACTCGCTGTTCTAAAGAATAATCTCGACACAAGAAAGTACGATAATTTTGTATGGAAAATAAAATCAATGCAGTAAAGTTTTTGACGGCTTAAACTTATTTAATTTTTTTTAAAGAAAGAATAACCTGAAAATATTTGAAATCTCCTACTACCACCATAGTAATCGGAAAATGTTGATTGTGTTGTGATGGAGGATTTAGCCAGCCGAGGAATTGAACACACTACGCCTGGGTGGGACCCAAACGCGATGTCAACTCAGCCACCGACCGGTTGATTTGCTCGTGTTATTGGATATGAAATTTGACATCGATATATATCTATCTATAGCTACCCATTTTTTTCCTAGTCAAATAGAAGTACCAACATAAAATAAAAATAACCCGCTACTACCTTGTAAGATTCTAAAAACCGCGTGGTTACGACATTTGATTTACAACCGTAAAAAGATAATTTATAACTACATATATATAAACCTTAGTTAACCCAGAATAACAAAATAAAATTATTTTATAGAGTACATTTTTTTTCGCTTGACAGCTATTTTACGATACTATAAATTGCCTACTGCACTATAATAATTAGTAGAATATGTAATTACGAGAGAATTATCAAGAACCTCGCTCGGGTATTTGTCATTTGCTCGACAGTACGTTGAAGGAAACGCGATATCGCCTATTTTGTCATTGCCGTTACAGAAGCCATATAAATAACGCAAAGTGTGCATTACTGATCAGTTCTAGGTAAGAAAATCATTATTTGAAACATAAAATTAACATAAGACAGGAAACCACTTCAAAAATACCAAAAGTGAACAAATAGAAATAAAATTATTAGTCACAACACACAGGTTTAAAAAAGGCGGTAAAAATACGTAGGAATTGTTAGGCTTACTATTTCATTTTGAAAGAGCCCGAACCCTCAGCGTTTGGATTCAAAATTAGTCGTATTCGCAACAGTAACGAGATATTCGGGTGTCCAAAATAGATTTGTGGGAATTATTTTTATTTACCTTAAATGGATACCAAGTGTAATAATATCCTGGTGCAGAATGAGGGTTAAAATATTGTCTGCATTGGTCTTAATTTATTGGTACTAAATAGGTACTACAGATAATTATTTTTGTATTCAGGTAGAATATACTTTGTGTGGTGCCGGCTTAAGGTGAAGCTGCGTTTGTATTATGAAATTCAATTCCAATATGAAGATATTAGCGGCATTAAATGTCAATAAATATTATTTATGTACTGTTTAGAAACATTAATCGGAATTACTCATTATGTAAGCCCATTTCAAAGTGATTGCTGTTAGGGCCCGTTCCCACTTCCGTTTTCAAATCGGGGGCGGGTCCCGTTTTCAAAACGGATGCCCTAGTGGCTGTAGTGGATGTATGGAGCTGTTCACACTTGTCCGACACGATTTGAAAACGGATCCGACATTTTTTGTCGGATGGCTCGCCTACGCAGCGCGTCCGTTTTCAAATCGTGTCGGAACACGCTCGCTCATAGTGTTGTATGGAGCTGTTCACACTTGCCGTCCAGTCGTTCCGGCAGAGTCCCCGCCAAACCCCGACCCCTCCCCGCCCGCTCCCTGTCGCAAGGAAGCAGGCACGCTGCGTGCTTGTATTTGGTTATTTTGTTAAGTAAATAAATCAAAACTACAATAATGGATAAGGAAAAAAATCCCGAAAATTTAATACCACTGGTCGAAGAAAGAGTATGGTAATATTTTATCTTTAACTAAATAAAAACAAAACACTCGGTGTACACAACTTTTGTACATCAAAATTTTTATTTTTATTTTTTTAAGTTTACTTTTTTAAAATTTTAAATCTTTAATGAGATGCACGGAAGAGCGTATTAGTTTAATAAACACATAATAAAAAATATTTGAGTTGTTATTGTTTTCTTACTTTAAAATATCGATAGCCTTTCTTCAGGACAAATGCACTTTCTCAATTTTGTATTTTGATATGTTAAGCTCTCTGAAACTCATTCCAGTAGATGGTTAAAGGAAGTGATAGACATTCTCTTAAGCCATTAAGCGCCCTTGAGGTGATTTTTCATGGTGAAAACGGCGCTATATAAATAATCCAATCATTATTATTCTAAAATAATTAAAGAACTTTAGTTCATCACTTCTCAACTCACCAATTAACACTTGGAAAATTCCTACAGAAAATCATTCGGCTATGATTGGGTGTACCCAAAATTTTCTTTTCACTTTTTTTCCTTCTTTTTAATAAGTACAACATGACAACAAGAGCTTCATCGTCGTCCATTGCGCACCATTACTGAAGAATGAGCAAATAACATGTTTTTGTTGAATCGACAATTATTTTTTTTCGTAGAGTATGGTCCGTTTTTAAAACGGTAGTGTGAACAGGGCCATTGGCCATCCGTTTTTAAAACGGGACCCGCCTCCGATTTGAAAACGGAAGTGGGAACGGGCCCTTAGAGTTTTACAATGATTAAGTTTTATTTAAATACTAGTATGTATAGCGAGGGCTAGGGTATCAGTAAATATCAATGATATTATATAATATGATGTTATAATATGTCATTGGTAAATGTGGGTAGAGTTCCAAAACAACTGAAGTCATTTCAAGGAACGTTTCTATACAAGTGATGGTATCTCAAAAGAGTGCTAAAAACATATTTTTTTTACACCTGGATTTTAAACCCGCAACCTCTGGACGCAGAACCAAGATTCTTACCACTCTGGGAGTTCATCATCAAGGTATTTCCAACCCTTATCCTACCCCATCCTTGCTCCTTACTTAATGCCAAGGATATTCTTAATGGCATCTATTTTTTTTCTAGGTTGTAATCCTTATTCCATCGTCCCCTTGCTTGAACTGGAATCTATTATTATTTGTTTACGTTTTGCTTGAACTGCAATCCATTATTATTTTTTACGTTATCTTTATAATCTATGCATGTCAAACTGTAAATCATAATTATTTTTTAATTAAGCACGTGTTCGTATTATACGTTTTCCTTGCAAATAAAAATAACCCCTTGAGTCTTAAAATATAAAAATCGAATAAAAAAAAATTTCAAATAATTTTTGAAGCTTAAAATACATATGGTATTTATGTGAAAACAAAAGTGAGGAGCTGAAAGGGTTAAAAAAACACGACAAAACAAGCGTTACCGGGAGTAATAGTATAGTGCAATAGTAGCTCAGTTCTATCCGATTATGTTGGATCGCATAAAATATAAAAAAGATTATCTACTGGAACAGGCTTAAGAGTACTTTAAGCGTAATCGATGAATTCAGAAACAATTTAACTTGTACCCGCATAAATTTAAGTGCAGATTTGAGTTATGTGACAGATCGGACGTAAACTATAATAAATGTAAACGTAGCTTTAGGTACTACTTGACTGATTCCCCGCCGGCTCAAGGTGAACAATGCAAGTGATTGTGATTGTTGGGTACCTACAAGCCTTTTGAGTGGAATTAAATTAAATTAATATTACCTACTCATGTTTCAAGCCACGCGCAAAAGAATTATTGGGTGCACAACTATGGCACAGCCTACCCTAACAAATAAAAAATAATGCTATCATTTATTAAACTATGGCGTGTTTTGTAATACATGTTAATAAAAAGCGTGAGAGTAGAGATGATAATCAATAAGTATCGCATCTCGAAATCAGGTTCACTATAGGGTTAGGTTAGGCTAATTATGTAATTCTAATTACTGGGGTGGTGTTCAAGGGAAAATTATCTGCTATTGTTTGATTCATTTGTTATTATTGTTAGTATCTGTGCTCATTCACTGGGTCATAATTTAAATGATTTGGTAAAGTTGCCGAATTCTGCCTCACGTTTAATACGTAATTTTTGTTGCACCTGGTTTCAACTTAATTACTAGAAGAAATAACTATTTATTTCGGGGCAGATGGTAAAAGATGCATTAAAGATCATTTTTTTCTCAATCAAAATTCTATATTTCACGTGCGACCACCATGTTTTTTTCTCTGATCGTATGATCTGACGTTTGTCGTAAGTTATGTTTGAAGGTAAGGAAATACCATAGACATTCAAATTAATAGACTTACCTAAACATGAAATCAAATGTATTATTTGATGCAAACCACGTGACTATATTGTTGGAACCAGGAAGGTTCGAGAATGCTTTGAATAAACTATGACCATCAGTCGTACACTGACCACGGAATAGCGCACATTGAAATAACCAGACCATGCACAGAAAAGCAAAGTAAGGCAAAGGTTTGCAGCGCTGTCCATCGTGGGACTTTTCTGCGCAGGATCTGAATGTTCGTTCTTAACCGAATCGCATGGCGTAGCGGTACTAAAATTGAGCGAAATGGGTAAATTATAACACATTTGTAAAATTGTCTAACAAAGTATTAAATTTTGGAAACAAGCCTGAACTTTTGTTTGGGACATTAAAGCTTTTTACGGAGCTAGCAATTTGCGCGCCATTGTAAAAAGGATTAGTACTTAGTGAGTAGATTTTCTTTCCGAGGACCGAATGGAGATACCACAATGCGAGTTGCCTTTTTTTATTTTGGTACAATATTTTTTACATTTCAGAGTTATCCAGTAATGTTGGCCTCACTTACCCGTTACTTAGCCCTTCATTTTATATTATAAAAATATAATCTAAATAATACATTTAAAATATAATCTTATATGTTTGTGAGTGATGTGTGTTTTATATTGGTTTTGTGTGTTACGTGTAGGTTTTTTTTAAATTTTATGTTATGAAATTTTGGTACCATATATATTTTTTGTATAATATTGTCTTTTTTGTTCTTTACTCCATTTTGTAATTTTGTGTCTGAATTTATTTGTGTTTTCCTCAATTTTATTTTCAAGTGTTAGGCTGTTGAATGCTTTTATAGCATGGTATTGGTAGTGTCTTTGTCCAAAGCTTGTATTTACTGTCGGATTTTTTATGTTTTCTTTGTACGCTGGTCTGTTAGTGGTATTTTGTGTATGTTGAAATTTGTTTTTTTGTCAAAAATGTAGTTTATATTTTATTTATGTTTTTTACTTTGTACTGTCATCTTCAGTTAATGACAAATCACCCTAAGTGGGACGCTCAAGTCGCCTCCGGCGCCCCGCGCAAGTTTGTTTGTTCCCTATTTGTTTATTGGTTGTTTCTTGTAGTAACTATGCTGAAATCAAGTGTTATTTTTATTTGCGCATAAGCGTGAGGCGGAATTCCGCAATTTTATCTTATATTGTATCATTGGTTAGGGGGGAACTGTCATCTCTATCAAAATGTGTGTTTGATAAGGGCGGTGGAGCCGGCGGGCTTCGGTCGAATGTAAATAACAGATAACAGATAATACAATAAACAAATAGAAAAACATTGTAAAAAGATTATAATCTATCTCTCCTAGTCCGTTCATAGTAACTGATGTCAGGATTTAAATTTCTTTTACTCGACCATTTGGCATTGAATACATTTGTAAATTTGTTTGTCACGTTCTGATTCCGGTTTAAGATTTTGGCATGATCGTGATTCCTGCTACGAGCTGACAAATAAGAATAATCAATATTATGATATATACCGGCCTGAAGAGTGTTTGAAAAAATAATTGTCATTGAGATGGTGCGTTTCTTTGAACAAATAAATTTTAAGTATATAAAATTCCCTTTTTAAGGCGATGCCATACATAGTAATGCAAAATCATGTGTTTTTGGTTTGAAAATTTGGTCGCCTAAAAATGTTTCAGATGCTTGAATTAAATACTGCGAGTAGAATACATTTTAGCCTTTGAAATAATCGAGTATTTTTTAGATAAGTCTTTTTATAAACCCAGAAAAAATAATGTATAAGGCCTATGAAAACTGCTTTAAAGTTCAAAATCTCCTACTTACGAACCCATTTTCGGTTATAATTTCTATGTATAATGTGGCAAATTAAGTTATTTATAAAATGATCGAAAAAAATTTAAATATTTATGCCTGATTTTATTCACAAAATAAAATAGAAGGCACTTTTTGGCCATGTTTTTTTCTTGCATAAATCAAAACAGGCGGATGGTGTTAAGCGGGAATTTAAACCTTATCACCATCTACGTATTGCATCGACTTAATCAAAAAAGTTGTGTTAAGTATTTATGTTTTTTTTTTTATTAAAACACAAATAACTTAGTTTACATCACTTTATTTCGATACAAAATCTCAACATGTTTCGTGAACCAAGTTCACATCATCAGGAGCACAAGTATACTAAAGTTATAATTAAAAATTAGGTCTAGAAAGAAGAGGTAGAAGGAGCGGGGAGGGGTAAGAGTGGGGGAGGGTTATTCAAAGTACTTCAAAGGTTATTCAAAGTACTTGGTTCACGAAACATGTTGAGATTTTGTATCGAAATAAAGTGATGTAAACTAAGTTATTTGTGTTTTAATAAAAAATAAATAATGCCATCACAAAGTGAAAAGCAGTAAGAAGAAGTTTTCTTCGAAAAAAAAAAAAAATTAAGTATTTATGGTTTATAATTAAGTAGGTAGGTATTTAAGTGCTTATTTAGAAATTTTACGATTTCAGAGAAAATTTTGGATTTACTTTTTGGATGCGAGGTCTGTTAACAAAATAATATTTGGCTGATTTATATAGCGCCGTTATCGTCAAAAATTACCTCAAGGGCGCAACTACTAGTATTATGAAGTTATCATAATAAATAGCGTCGCGTGTTCGATTCCTCGGCTGGCTAAGTCCTCCATCACAACACAAGCAACATTTTCGGCTTTCTGTGGTGGTAGTAGGAGATTTTCAAACATTGTTGGGTTATTCGTAACCCGGGAATGTTTGTCTTTCTTTTTAAAAAAAAAAAAAAAATATATATACCGACACTGACAAAACTCTGACCTATAATAGTTAGAAATCTATAAACACTTGTTAATTAAATGACATACCAACTCATTTAATACCTACTGCTCGTTCATACTATATTATGTACGTGATAGCAACGTACACAAGTATGGAGAAAAAAAAACAAACACAACCTCATGACAGATTGGGTTACATGATATAGAAATTTCAGCCAACTATAGGTAGTTTTGGAAAGAAACATCAATTTGTCGAGTTCCTATTTGAGTGACGTTGGGCCGAAACGTCAGTGGAAATCGTTATTTGGACATCGGTTCTTGCGCGAAATGGCCAATGGCCGCCCTGCGTTTCTGTCGGACCAGCCCAGATGTCAGAAATATTATAAAATCGTTCAAGGCTGTTTCACGTTTCCAATCTCAATATTACACTCGCCATAATCAAAAGTGTTTCGCTAAAACATCGCCGATCGATGTAATGCAGGGAATGTACGTGAAATAATACGTCTGTCAGACGGCAATCTTGGGCTGACACCGCTCTGAACATAGCCGCGGTGGAGCTATTGCGGCGGGAGGAGCGCACTATCACCAAAACATGCGATAATTGCACAATATTCACGTTCCAGCAATGTAAACTTTGCCCCGACACTTGGAGAATATCATTATTGGGTAAATGGGTAAAATAGTGCGTGTTATACAAGGCTAAGTAGATGGTAAAGATTGAATAAGGCGAAGGGCGCCCGGCTGTCAGTTTAAACATGGCGACGGATCGGCGCACGGCCGAGACATCTGCCGGGAGCCGGTCGACGGCTTCCTTCCCCCCAGTCCCACAGTCCCAGCAGGCAGCCCGGGCCGGTGTCAGCGGCCCGAGGACCTGCAGCTCGGAGCCACCGCCCCCGCCCCCGCCTGACAGGCCCTTCCGTCACTTGTCCTCACCTTGAAGTAGATTCCAAACAGAAGCCGACGATTCCCAAACAAACTCGGACATGTGACGTAACCGCGTGGAGACCTTTACACAGGCAAACTGATGCATGTGTGTGTGTCTTATTTACTTCAGAAAACAAACACGGTTTATGGACTGTTTCACTGGGACACTGAACCAAAAGACACTAGTAACGCGTGAGCACAGATCTCGGCACATAAACTCGGGCTACATATCGCGGAATTAGTGGATTTAGCGGTGCGATATGACAATAACAACCCGAGACGTGACACGCAGACAGCGAGCGGCCGGTGGCGTGTCGCGCGACTGCCGCTAGAGCGCACTGCCGTCGCCGCGCCGAGACCCGCGAGCAGCGAACCGAGCGGCGTTCCCCCCAACCAACGAGGTACAGGGGCCCGGTCACTTCAATCAGTTGCTAAACAAATCATTCACATTGAAAAACAGAAGCGATTTCAAATTGCTGTAACATGACTTGAAGAACACTAAATTAATTACTTACGTCTCTGATTTATTATTACACACGTTCAAATTATAGAATTTATAATACACCATCATGACACCTACACACTGAGTTCATAGATATAAAATTAAAATATATTTTAGCTGACATCATAATATTATAATGATGTCAGCTCAGCTGATGCCAGAAACCATAATATTATTTATGAAAAATATTTAAATCTAAAAATAAATCTTTTCTACTCCCGGCCAGCCCATCCTGATACGTTCTCAAAACCAAAATATTACGTATCATATACATTCGTACTGTAGGTAAGTAAGTACCTATAGATAGGGGATTTGGCACTTCACTCAAGTACTTAACTAATATCCGTTTTCTAATTTGCCTAAAAAAAAACTTATTTTTTTAAATCTTAGCTTGGAAACATGATTTCCGAAAAATATACTAACAGCCAAATCATTTAAAAGAGGACACGTTGATGTATTTGAGTAAACCGATAGTATCAAAAGTAAAAGAAAACGTTTTTCGAACTAATTTGGAATCCTCAAACCTTAGGGGGGGGGGGGGGGGGGCGCAGTCTCCTCTTTCCCCGCAAGTGCGCAAAGATACTAGATGTGTTTCGTTTTTTAACGTTATTGTGAATACCGCACAAGAGTGCGAACTGCCCGGAGCCAGTTACTATGGCATCCCCTAATTCGGGAATGTTGAATCTGGTCATTAAACACGCTTCTTCTTCTTTTATATGGTGAAGGATGCATTAAACACGGCTAAAGCTATTTCAAGTATATATTAAGTATACGTTAGTCTACCTTTTTAACTCGAGCTCTTGCTCATTAAAAAAGGTGTAATCATGATCTTCATTGTATAATAAAAACAAAAAAAACTTTATGTATTTTATGTGACTTGTGTCTTTAAGATTAAGGTAGGCGACAAATTACGCTATACGCATCATGGCTTGGTCTATTTCAGCATATCTCTCGCCGTACACTACCAATGCGAATGTATGACGGCCGGCATAGTCCAGTGGTAACGCATTGGACTGCCATTCCGAAGGTCGCGGGTTCGAACCCGGCGTGCGCAAATAAATTTTATTTGATTAATTTGTGTTATTTCACAATTAATTAATTAAAATAATATATAGTATATTTGCGGCACGTTCCAGAGTGGAAGATACTACCAGTATCGCCCTGGTGTAAGACCACCATTCAGAATTGAAACGTTGCTCCAAATGGCTTTAGCCGTGTTTAGTGACTAGATCTGAATAGCCAGGTACTTCCCCACCTTCCTCTTTCCCTTCCCCACTTACCTTCAGCCTCACAACATCCCCCAATTGGGGATGCCATAGTCTCACTGGCTCCAGACGGGAGCAGTTGGGACTCTTGTGAGGTATTCACTATAAAAAAAATATTTAAAAAAATGACGAGCGATACGCTGAGATAGGCCAAGGCTTGAATTTAGACTCGCGATTCAATTGGACAACGTTTTTTATGTTTTTTTTGTTTCATTCTTCATCTTTCAGGCGTGTCTTTCCAGCGAAAATATTACGACAAACATTGAACCAAATGTTTGTGCAAACATCTAATATTGAGACAGGGCCACAATGTTTTGTTTTCCGTTACCGTCAGAAAACAAACCAAATTGGCCCCCCAATTTTTGTTTTTGTCGGATGTTTTGAAAGGTGACCGGATAAATCATCAAAATGATAATTCATCACATCTTTAAAAAGTTATATAAAGTCATGGAAAGTGATGAAACAAAAACTTTATCAACTGGGTTAAGTAGGTTAGGTTAGGTTTAAATTTGAATTTTTTTCATCGTTTCTAATGACTTTATATCACTTTTTAAAGGTGTGTTGAAATGTCACTGTGTTGAGTTATCATGGAACCGTTTTGAAAATATCTGATCGCTGGAGACCCGACTTTAATAATTATTATTAAATAAATAAATTATCCACCTGTACACCACTACATCAACCAGCGATTGTCTATTCATTTAAATTTAAATAATTAATTTTAAAATTCGTAATTCATACAAACGTGTTAAATTTTGTTTACAAAAAAAAGGAAATTCCTTGCTTTCTCAGTGTTTATTTAACTTTTATGTTCAACGGCCTCTGTGGTCGAGGGGTAAGACTCTAGACTGGCAATCCGGAAGTCGCGGGTCGAAATCCCGGGGCACCAGTATATTTTGTTTGATTAATTTGTGTCATTTCATAATTTATTCAAGTAAAATAATATATAGTATATTTGCGGCACGTTCCAGAGTGGAAGATACTCTCAGTATCGGCCTGGTATAAGACCACCATTCAGAAATGAAACGTTGCTTGAAATGGCTTTAGCTATGTTTGGTGACCAAATCTGAATATCCAAGTACTTCGTCATATTCCTCCTCCCTATCTCCTTCCCCTTCACACTACCTTCAGCCTCACAACATACCCAGATTGGGGATGCCATAGTCTCACTCCAATAACTCCAGACGGTTGGGAGCAGCTATTAAAAATATATATTATATACATATTATTTATTGGGAGATTTTGTTGGAAAACCGTTGTTACTTAAATTGGATTTTGCTGTATTTTTTTTTATTTTTTTTTTTATAATATTTAATTTTTATTTAATATTAAATTTACAATTACATGTTATTACATTACATTAAGATTATTTTCTTTTTATTACAGTACATCGTGATACACCTTTTTTTAGAGCAAATGCTCGTGTTAAAAAGGCGGAGAAACGCGTGTAAATAGTAATTTAACATATTTTTTCATAGAGTGTAATGATAATGAAAAGAATTTTTATTTTTTAATATAACAAAATAAAAATTTTATATGTAACAAAATTTTATCAAATAGAAAAGAGAAAAGGATGTAAAAGAAAGAAAGAGATAAGAATAAGAAATAAGAGAAAAGGATTTCAATATAATAATAATTGAGGGATTATATTGTCTTTTTAAGTATAAACGATTTTAATGTGCTATTGATATAGTGCTTTTATTGAGCTTTTGAATTTTTTATAATTCATTTCCAATCTTAAGTTAAGAGGTAATTGGTTAAACCATTTGACACTCTAATATATTGTTCAGAATAGAATAATTTAAATCCCTCTTGTAATTCTAATCAGAGTTTTCACAAGAAATACAGGTACGGTAGGGTGAGCACCTTCCTAAGATATTCCGGTTTAATGAAAAGTTGGACAACTTTATTTGTTCATATTCATACACCAACTTTATCATAATAATGAGTTATAGTCGACTAGCTGAGTAATTTGCAAAGAAACCTTGCGGGATTCGGGCGAAGTCAAATAATAACTTGGAAGGGAAACGTTGAGATGGAAATTCAATTTAAAACAAGCTGCTCGCAGAACTTTGATGTATTGGCCCCAGGTGGCCCGGCAAGTATTCTTGGTAGAAGGGGTTCATGATGAGACCAGGTCACAGCAAAAGGTAAAGATCTTTCTGGGCGAAGGATTTATACATGTTATTAACCAGCTGACGTGTACCCGGCGTAGCTGATGGTTATCCTTAGGAGATAAACTATATAGATATATATACCATGGCTGAATTTTATGTAGGACTTTTGAAGATATACAATTCTGGGAATAAATTCAGTTTATGGGAGTCACTCGAATAACCGAAATTGAACTTGATTTAGACTAATTTAGGGCTGGGGAATTCGAATTTTATATGGCAACACTTTTCTTTTTTTGGTTGGCACTTCTGAAATGTCAAACTATTAAATAGTCATTAATTTGATTTTCTTAAGTCATAGTTGATAAATAAAACATGGTTTCTATGTATCGCGTACGAAATTTCAAAACTCTATAACTCAGTTAATAGTGCCGACCCCCGCCTAATTCTTACAGATTCGGATTCCCCAGCCCTAAATTAGTCTAAATCAAGTTCAATTTCGGTTATTCGAGTGACTCCCATAAACCGAATTTTACCCCAATTCTGTTGTATTATTTTTTTTTAATTTTTTTTATACCATGAGCAATTTTTAAATTAAAGTAAAATAATCTATGTACATAAAAATGTAAATGTTCGTTTGTTCAAAATGTTAAATATCCAAAAGATCTTCACCGATTCAAAAAACGTTGTATTCGAATATGCGTGTGTTTTTATACTACCCATATTGTACAGATGTCACCTGTGACAGGTAAGGTATGTTTTTTGTTTTGTTTCTTGTTTCTCTATCTGCACACACAAACTGAGCCACAGCAACGCGTAGCGGGATACAGCTAGTTTATAATAAGACTAGTGGATCCATATTTCACTTAAGAGGTTTATAATACTATAATATAATTATTCACCATCTTCCTCCTTCAACAATGAAGGAGGAAGATGGTGAAATATAACAAAAAAAGTGCAACAAGCTTTGTGCTCGTAATCTGATGAAACGAGCAGTAGGTAATTAAACATGTTTCCGGCACAATTTTATCTCACAATACAACAATTTTATTTTTCAACAGTACCTACCGACCCATTATCCAGACTTGGCCTTCTCATGCCAAAGAAGGAGAAGTCTTCATAATCATAATCGCTTGAAAATAAATAAATAGGCATGCATCATCCCACGGAAAGCTAAATCCCGTCCTGTAAACGTTTATTGGAAAATATCACGTAGGTTCTAAAGGTGGCAAATGTTTCTTAGTACGTGACGTGAATTTGAATATATAGGTTAGGTATAGGTTTTTTACTGTCTGTGAGGTCCTGTACCCATACAGAGATATGAGCATTGCTAATGCATTAAGAATCTATTCAAATTATTCATAATCCGGTTAAAAACGGGATTGCAGGCGCTTAAAAAGAATTGATAGGTTTCCTGAAAAACCTTTAGTAAAATAAGAATGTATTATCACGATGTCGTAACTTGTGATCTTAAAAATTGTAATATTTTTGCATTTCGTCATTTTTTTTTGTTTATTTAGAAAAAAAGTAAATATTCACAAGAGATAAAAATATATTACATTTCATATCAGACATCACTTTTTTTTGTTTACCCAATTTGTAGAGAAATATTCTCGGGTCAAACTAGGGAGCTAGTCTATGTGCTTATATATAGATAATAATATGTACAGTTACAAAAATGGAAAAAAAATATTTTCAAAAATACTGTAAAATACTACAAAATATTGTACAATAAGAAAATTACAAATAATTATAGAAACAGAATATCAACAAAAATCAACGAAAAATAAACAAAAATATAAGCAACATAATGTATCTAAAAATCATCGATAAAAGTAAGTCAATCTTCTCTGTAAAAATACAACGAAAGTTTTTTTTTAAATTAAAAATAATTTTTCTCACTTTTTATTGTATCCGGTAAATCGTTAAATAACTTTGGGCCTATATATTCATGATGGTGTCATTATATATTATCAATGGTGTCATTATATATTATCAACGCAAATGCAGGTGCACGAACACGTGTTCCGATATATAAGGAATTTACTATAAGCCACAGGTTCAAATTCCGGCTTGCGCAAGTTTATTTTATTTGATTAATTTATATTTTTTTCAAAATTTGCTTATGCAGTTACTCAGAGTAAAAGGTACTCTTATTATCGACCTGGTGTAAGAGCACCATTCAGAATTGAAACATTGCTTGAAATGGCTTTAGCTGTTTGGTGACCAGATTTGAATAGCTATTTACATCCCCGTATTCCTCTTCCCATAAAAAATTATATAAATCGACAAGGAACCTTAAAATCTGAGATTGTACCAACGTATTTTACGTCTAAATTCTAAGGCAAATCGATTATGAAACAACAACCACCTACGTACTATAACTGAATACATCTGATTATATCGATGTTATAAAAAAACATAACATTCAACATGGATATACCTTTAAAAGGAGAACTATGGCATAACAACAGCTGTGTGGCATGGCGAATAAAAAAATAATAAAAACCCATTTCAATCCAAATCTGGCAGACTGATGGATAGTTGGATAGGGTTCCGTGGAATACAATATTAAAGGTGCATCCGACTGTGTTCACCGCCACAGCACAGGAAAACTGCAATTCACAAAGAAGCGGTATAAACTGCCATAATACGAGTAGAGTGTAAATCAATAACTCCTGGGACCAGCAGACAGGAACACAATAAAGTTGTGTACTTTAAATTATTTATAACGGGCGTGAGGAATATGTATTGTCGTTGTTTTGAAGCAGTACGTTAGAGATGTGTCTTGGGATTCATTTTTAAAGCAAATAAATACTGTGATGTGCTTACAATTTTCGACATTGTTTCCAACCTAAGCTTACCCAACGCAACCGATTAATTTTATCGTGCATACCTCATTATAAAATTTTACGACATTACTGAGAATGACTAGGTAGTTAAGTGAAAAGTGGACCTCGCGTCCAAAAAGCATATTTCTAACTTTTTCTAATTTAATAAATCAAAACCAAAATTTCCTCTGAAATCATAATATTTTTAGTTAGGTTCTTTAATACGTACCTACACAATTGTAAGCCACATTTTTAATGCATTTAAAAAAATCAAATAAGGAATTATGCAATTTTTCCAAAGAAACGTCAGATGAAACGTCTCAATGAAAATTCTTTTTTCTAACTTTCTTCATGCAGGTAGGTACCATAATATTCATTATTCCGATTTGATAGATCGTGGAAGGATCCAAGCTCATGCGAACTCTGGGGAAAATATGAGTCTCTTACGTTGGCCTTGGATTATTTTATAACAATCTTCCCAACATGTCTTCTATTGAATGCTTGGTGTAACTCTATGATAACTTTTTGGCACGGAGGCTCCATCGAAGCTAGCTTCTCAAAAGCTGGGCATACTGTAAAGAATACCCAACTGCTGACACAGCAAAAATCGCAAAGTTCACCCCACTGTTGAATTTGGCATTTACCTCTGTTCAGGAGTCCAAAAACTCTAAACTCTGCAGAAACGGGCGGTCCGTTCGATAGATTCCTCCATCATAACAAACGGATTGCATAGACCTCGTCAGGTGGGAATGCTGTCCTTGTTCTATCGGTATCTCAGTGACGCTAGTTCCAAGGAACTAGCGTCATTAATTCCTTCGGCACCGGCAAAGGCTCTCTCAACATTTGCACAAGGTTGACATTTGTCGACAAATTTCAGATTTACTACCACTCGTTCTTGCGTTCAACAGCTCGGCTGTGGAACGAATTGACTGTTTCTGTGTTTCTTCCTAAAAAAAATCAAGTCTCCTCATTTTGCACGCGATCTTCCATGGTTATATCATTCATACGCTTCAGCAATCTCATTTCCACTGCATTCAATCAAAGTTAGTCCTTCATCTGCCAGTTCCGCGCCTCGCTGCCACACATCAGACTCGATATCAGAATCTCCGACTGTGGTTTGCAAACCTCGAAGTTTTATTAGCGATTACTGCATTCATCCATTCATTGAATTAACTGCATTAAATTAATCAGAAATAAATAAATAAAAATAACATTCACGACGACCAGGATATTCAAAGATAACATTGTGGTTGCAAGTTTACTGACATTTAGAGTTCCTACGGACACCACACCTGACATCACCACCCAGATAAAGGGTACTATCCACAACTCAACTATCCACCGGATAAGATAATGCGTAAGGTCTAGTTGAATGGAAACGCATTCATGATGCACACAATCGTGAGCTGCATGCAAAACAAATACTAGGTACAACTTGACTAATGCTTTACCGTTACTGTTCTTTGTCATGTTGATAGTACTACCGTAGTTTTATAACCCATCTGCAATGCAAACTGAAGCGGCATAATACATAATTAAATAGTGAGACTTCCTTAGAGAAATTTAAATTACATAATCGACACTAATGTAACTGGCTACTACAATACTGATTTATACTTTGAATGAAATTAATAAAGCATACATACTATTGCGTACATCTTTACCACTTTGCTGATGCGTTGTGTGTATTTATAAACACGTTTTTTTAAATATTTTTACGTACTAACTATACAAATATATTTTTACAAAACGTAATAACACATATAAATTTCAGTTGATGCAATATAATATTAATTGAGGCCGATGGAATAGTGGACGTTTAATTATTAAATATTATAATTATTGCCATTATGTTTTATCTGCTCGATATTAATTCCTAACGAGAAAATTTCCCCGTTCAATCATGAGATTAAAGGATTATTTCACCATCCACTTGACAAATTTTCCATAGATTAATTACATTAATAAATAAACAAATAAATACTCGCAAACGGTAGAACATTCGGCTAACTTATCTGATATATAGACACTATTCATATGTTCGAGTACCGAATAGTAAACAAGAACTTTATAAAAAAATAAGCTACCAAGAGGATGGTGAAATATCCCCTAAAAAGTAATTATTTAATTGATTTACGTCTTTCGGTGCTTTTACATAAAAAAGTAAAAGAAAATGAATCAACGTAATACACGTAAGTTACCATCAACGGAACCGAATTTATTTCCAAACCTGTGGACTGGGGAACTAGTGAAATAGTTTGTTTTAGATGAATAAACAAAGAACAACTCAGGAAACTCGTGTTAGTGTTTGGTACACTTATTGATTATTGGAACGTTATTAGCGTAGTTAAGTCAGTTGCATCCATTAAGATCGGATAAAACAAATATTTCAATTAAATTAACATAATTATTTTTTTCAATGGGTATGGATAGTTTTAAATTGATGAACCTTAAAAATTTGTGTTGAACTTTCTCAATGTTAATTTGATGTGTTTTATAGGGGATCGGATAAATCATCCAAATGATAATTCATCACATCTTTAAAAAGTTATATCAAGTCATGGAAAGTGATGAAACAAAAACTTTATTAACTGGGTTAAGTAGGTTAGGTTAGGTTAAAAAATTAATATTTAATCGTTTTTAATGACTTTATATCACCTTTTAAAAGTGTGTTGAATAGTCATTGTGTGGAGTTAGCATGGAACCGTTTTATAGTATGGGGTCCGAAGAGTGGAATTGTATTCTTAATTACTTCTTACCAAGGCAGTGAAGAGAATCTTAAAATAATAGAGAGACTAAAAATAGTAAAATCTTTTACCGCTCTTAAAATAAATCCCAAACATAGCATATCCTTATTTGTTGCTTCATTAATGTAATGGATATTTTCATATTACGTCATCTTGTAAATAATTTAACACCTTTTAGGTATAATATAATAGATTAACCAAAGTTGGATTACAATCATAATATATGTAATCCTACAATCAGTTGCAATTTTGTCAAAGCGTTCAGAAGTGCCGCGTTTAGGCAATCATTATTGCTGTTAAAGGTTCAATTATTAAATACTAAACGATAGTCGACCGGTCGGTGGCCGAGTTGACGTCGCGTTTGGGTCCAACCCAGACGCAGTGTGTTCAATTCCTCGGCTGGCTAGTCCTCCATCACAACACAAGCAACATTTTCAGCTTACTGTGGTGGTAGTAGGAGATTTTCAAATATTGTCAGGTTATTCGTAACCCGGGAATGTTTGTCTTTCTTTAAAAAAAAATATATATATATACCTATATATAATTTCGGATGTGATTTCAGCACATATAATGAATTTATGCCGCCGTTCTTAAGCTCGTAAGTGGTGTAATTTTAAATTTGTCGCGTTCCAAGCAGATAATCGGTGTTCGATTCTCGACCGTGGCATTTTGTTTTTAATTTAATTTTTTTACAAAAAAAATCGAAATACGTTATTTTAAATAAATTGTATAAACCTTATAACTCCGCAAAAAACATTATTTAAGATTGTGTCATGGCATTGTAATTGTAGAGAAAGCAGTTATATTCGTCAATAGGTGACTCAATTTATGACTACAAACAAATATCATCACAAGTGAAGCATCACGGCAATGTTTTAAGCACCATCAAATAATGGCAAATCGGTTTTCAAGAAAACACACACCTCCGCATTTCATGTCGTCGTATTGGTAATAAATTTCAACATTTCCCTGAAAGGGGTACCAACTTACGCAACCATCCGCCGGCGAGTGAGTTCCGGATCGATCCCTCATGTTGGGCAAGGGCGGGGGCGGCGGTACTTTCACTGCTGCGCCGCCGCCCCCTCCCGCCCTGGCGCCACCCTGACCTGACTTTGATATTGTCCCCGTTAGGGAGCCGCCATGCGCAGGCGTAGCCCGCCCTCGGACCACCCGCCCCTTTCCCTTAACCGCCCACTGACTAAGCAAGGATCAAAGAGAACTACGCGTTTAATGCATTCTATTTGAGGCTATGTAATGTAATGAACAGATCCAGTATTGTCCCAGAGAAAACATAGTATTCAAAATGTGTATCTAAACATGACAACTCGAAGAGCCGGTACTACAAGCGCAAGTCAGTAAATAAAGAGTAATTTGAGAAGGATAGGTACGGGATATTGCACTGCAGATTGATTAAATAGAATATTGATCCGATGTTATAAAAGAAGGAAGAAACCTAAGCGTGCATCACATCGTACCATAGTAAGTGTGTTCGTAAATGTCAAACCGCATGTATGTATGGCGATATAAAATTAGCCTAGAAATATTTTTATTAATCATTACTTCGTATTGTGAAAGTATAAATTAGAATGAGAAGCTGACAGTTTATAATATATCTATCTGATTTGATTTTTATATGAAAATGTTGCACCTTTCTATTCACCTTTCTAGGTTCAATGAATATGATATGTATCGCTTTAAATGGCTTGCAATGATTGAGTCCATTAAAATGACTTAATTTCAATGTATGGTCTCGAAAAGAACTTCAGTGTAACTTTAGGGCGATATTTGCATTACTCGTAGGTAGGTATTAGGTGTCCTTTCGATGTAAAACTTGGGCCGTTATAATAATGTCCGGACAAGGTTGCTGCAACAGAAAAACCTTTACATCACAACAGGTTTTTTATGTAAATACCGCACAAGAGTCCGAACTGCTCGCAACCGCCTAAAGCCAGTGAGACTATGGCATCCCCAATTGGGCTATGTTGTGAGGCTGAAGGTAGGGGGGATGGGAAGGGGGCGGGGAGGAGGATGGTCGGCGAGTATCATTGTCTGTTCGATGACATGATTCTATTGGGAATAATGCACCTACTCCTATTTTATCTTATTATTGTTCGACATGGTATTACGTGTCTAAAAGACCTACGGCCGTTCAATAAATGTGTCCACACACATCTGCCCTGAAGATAATGTAATGCTGTCCGAAACATCGGCTAGTTTAGTTTATTACTGTCTGTATCTATGTTTTTTCAATAAAAAATAGCAATAACAATTCAACAGACCTTTAAAAGTGATATAAAGGCATTACCCATACCCCTAACCTATTTAACATTTTTGACACTTTTCATGACCTTATCTCACTTTTTAAAGCTATGTAGAATTTTCATTTTGTTGAGTTATTTGGTCACCTATATTGCAATATGACGAAAATCAAAGTATGTACTTATAATTACATTGTTATTCGGTGCCGTATCTGTCAAAGATCGCAGATATAAAAAAATATGTACTACAAGAAAAACTACCGAATATCAACACGTGCAATAAATTCACAACACTGTAAACCAATAAAACCTTGATATCCCGACATAAATAGTAAATGAGCATCGCAGTCTTCTGAATGGCGTCTTCAGTAAAGACGTTGTGGCCCTGGGTACTGGGAATAGAAGAGTAAAATCGAAAGCGAGGTCCCGCCACGAGGTTCGTGGAGCCTGTTTCCACTTTCTACCCGAGCTCCCTTCAATGCGCCGCACCACCCCACACATCCTTAATCCTCGATGTGGTAGTGAGTGTCTGTACATAATATTACATAACTGTATCTGTATATGGTATAAGGCTCTGTAAGGTGGTGGATGTGTTTGGTGCAGCGGGGAGGCTCAGCGATAGTACCTCCTAACTACCCCACCCCCGTACGAAGATAACCCTAGACAAGGGTAATGGCATTTGCAGTATCGGTCGGAAAAGAATATTGTTATTGACGGTTGTTTGTGAAGGATAGTATAGAATTAGATTGAGGTATAAAATAAACGTTGCGATAGGGTGGTTATTATCATTTATAAAATACAATTGAATGAAGAAAGGCGTTTACGGGGAATATTGTGTGACGCATGGGAATGGAAAAAGACGTCGGGGTGTTCCAAGAAACTTTACTAAAAGTATAAAATATTCGAGGCAAGTCGTAATCAGTGGAAATAGTAAACATTAGGTAATGATTAATGCAGATGAAGCAAGAACTGCTCTAAAGAAGTGTGTGTACTATTTCATCTGCATATATTGTGTGATGAAGTAGAAAGGTTTTCGGTGGAGATATAAAAGCAGTCAATAGTAAATAATAATGTGTATAAACCAAGGATTTAAATAGATATTACCTATTACAATACTACCGGTTAGTTCAGAGGCCCCCAAACTTTTTTTGTCTCGTAGACAACGTGCCGATTTTTTTATGTTTTTAGGTAGACCCCCTGCTTTCCTAATATTGTTTTCTTTACAAATTCATCGACTTAAATGTGTTTTTGAAGCTGACACTTCTGTATACACTTTAGAGAAGAAACTTTTAAAATAAAACGTGTGTTTTTTATAGTTAAACATCAAGTAAAATACAAAATAAAAAATCGAGTAGCATTTTGTTAAATAAACAAAAAAAAATAATGAGGTGGACGAGCCCGATGATTTGATATCAAAATTTCAATGTTTGGCTTCAATTTAGGCAGGTTTAACGTTAGATCTCCTCGAACAGTAATTTTTTCTAAGGAGATAGGTAATTATTATGAAACCCTATGACCCTTTCTTTTCTCCAAATTGCGCATCTTGAAATGTGCAAATGTGCACAACCAGGACGCCAGGCACATTCGTTGGCACATTACGAGACAAGAAAGATGCAAGACAGGAAATGTTGGATGGTTTGCGAGGAATAACATGACCAACGTGGTACGCTGACCTTGTATGGAATAATGAGAACCTCGAGTGCCTGAAAAATTTCGTCAAGTGCTGGGTAGAGAGATGGCTTGTGCTCAGAGTCGCTGATTTAGACTAAACTCATATTTGTTTCAGGTGCTGCGTGTATTCTTTATGTCATCCCCGAAATCTCTTCTTTACTTTATGTGTATAATTTGAATTGTTAAAATTATTACTAGTGTTATTCTTCTCACGCTTTTCAGCATTGCCACGCACTTTCTACTTGTATCGCTGTTATACAACATAATACAGTCTATGAACCTAGGATACGATGCTAGACTAATTGCTTGTCTTATTTTCCTGGTGTTTTTGTCTTTATTTCTTTCTCTATTGTTTTTCTAGCTTATTATTATAACCACAAAACACTGTCAATGCGATGCTGATGACATCGTTTTGAAGTATTGTTCTTGAATTTATATTTTATTTTTGCTGTTTCTTAAAGGTCTTGCAGTCTCCAGTTTGTTGATGAACAACTGAAAAACTGCACAACTTTGACTACCTTAATGTTGTTATGATTTTTATTTATTTTTGTTTCGTTCAACGGCGTACGAAAACCGATTCTAGATTGATCAAGGCTTAGTTAACTTTGTTTATCCTTCAGTTATGCTAGAAATGAACTCCAAAATTTTCTGAATCGTTCATCACCCCACCTAGGGGGTGGGATAGACCAGTCCCCGCATTAACCCATGTGATTCCCCGAGAAAGCTGTCTAGCGACCCGCCTGCGCCTCCCTCATCGCCATGAACTGGCCTGAGGTATAACCACCCGGATACGGTGCCCTTCCGCCCTGCCTCTGGTGACCCAATGATCATTTTTTCCTCAGGGTCTTCGGGCATCTTTCCCCTCTCTCCTACTACTGTTCGTCGAGGGCCAATCGGGATGCCGGCTAAGGGACTCGGAAACCGGGTCTCGCTTGCGGTCTGGCTGACCGCTGAGTTCGTTCTCATTGGGAGTGCCCGGCGAAAGCAGTTAGCTGTCTTAGGTACGCGATAACGGAAGTTCATAACCTTATATAATTACATAATTGATTTCAGATCCCCTTTTTTGGTCTTTTACACTATCTTGTATATTACTCGTCTGTTTTCAGATTGCGGTGTCTGTAATATTATACTAATTATGCAAGCACTTGCATAGTGCTTGCTAACCCCGTATGAAGGGACATTGGAGGGTCGTTATAAAAAAATCTAGCTTCGTTTAGTAAAAAAAAATAAGAGTTTTGACGTTTGCGGTGAAGGAGGAAACCCTATATTTCCTTATAACGCCATTAGTGGGGTCCACTCCAATGTTATGAAACCTCTTTTCACGAGGTATGATGTTGGAAAAGCTATCAGAAACTTTCTCGCGATAGTCCATAATGCGGGGTATGTAACAGGTTTGTCTCTCTGAAGCCAGAATTGCTGATATCCCTTTCTAAACGGCACCCTAAGTATTTCGTTGGTGATTAATCTGGTCGGATCTTCTTGTAACATGACATCAGTTTCTTAAGTGTCATCGTATGAATTGATAATCCACTGTGGGATTTCCATAGACAATACATCATCAAACCTAGTTGCAAGGTCTGTGTGAAGGACATTTAAATGTTGAACGTAGGCTGAAATGTCATCATCCTGGCAGTTTGTCTATGTGTATGGACGGAACGCGTGGCTACTGGTATCAAATGTGCAAGTTTTTTCAGGTACTGCGACTACAAAGCGAATAGCCTGCTTACAAAATTTTATGAAATATACGTATGTATATTTCTATATATAAATATACATATAATTAGGAAGTGTGTATATCTATTATAATAAAGTATTACGTAAGTGCCTACACAGGTATTATCTGTGTTAGGTAGATTAATACATGAACACCAAAGCACCCCAATTTTTTTTTCACTATCATGGACCCCCTACAAGTCGAAGTCTACCTCTGGGGGTCGATATAGACCACTTTGGGAATGAATTGGTCAGCTCGCCCCAAGACTTTGAACCAAAAGGTTGTTTTGCAAAGAAAATTGAAAATTAATTTTAAATAACTGTGACATTTTAAACGAATATTTTAGGTAAATTAAATATATATTCTTCTTCTACAACTAACAAAACAAAACAAAACACGATAAAAGTTTTAATATTATTTTAACACTCGCAATGAATCAGTAATCACGTAGAAGTATTTATCTAACATAGGACCACTAATTCATCATGATTTTTTACTAATTATTTCATAAATATTTACATCTTATAACAGTAATGGATACCACCACGAAATAACAGTTTCAAAATTAGAAATAAATAATCAGTTTACCTTTTCAAAGTTACGTCAAACTGATCGAGATAAAAAATTAATTGCGTCAAATATGTTGTGATGAAAACGCTCGATGATAGAGCTCAGTACAGATCTCTACCATTTTATTTTCCTTGCGATCATATATCTGGATTTGAATAAAGGTATTCGTAGAAAGATTCGTGGCTCATATTCATATATTATTATGATAACGAAAACGAGTACTCGTGCCGATATAGGGCACGAACATATAAAAATAAAGGTTTCATTAAAATTATTTCGATGGCAACACAAACAACAACAGGCAGCCTCATTTCCACAGGTAACAGAAGTAGAGGATCGAAAGGAGATAACGTTGTATTTAGTCTATGAGATAACTAGATAAATTGTACGAGTGGTCGCAGATTGCATGCATATTGTTTAGAATTAATGGCAGGTGTTTTCATGGTGGACGGGTTAGATTGAATTGGATAACTTTTCCCGTGTAGAGTTCATCCCTTATTAACCCACATACAGCGGATTACCAGATTATCAGACTTCCGCACCGTACTAAGCCATCATACAAATACGTTATGCAACAAACCTACATCAAACAATAAAAATAATGATAAATAAATAGAGTGCGAAAATCATATTTAAACAATTGCAAATTGTGCATCATTTTAACAATAAAAAATTGAGTCATAATATAACAATTTTAAATTGTGTCACAATATAACAATTCCAAATTGAGGCACAATATTTGAATTCCAAATTGTGTTCCAATATGACAATAACAAATTGTGTTACAATATAACAAGACATAATAGCACAATATTGAAATTTTGTTACTTTGAATTGAAATATTATAAAGTATAATATGTAGGTTTAACTACCCTTATGTACATTAACCTTTTTGAAAGTATACAGTCTTAGAACGCAGAGAATATTTTCTTTATTCTTGATAATCTTAACTTCTTAATCTACATAAAGCGTCTGTCTGCGTATGTTTGTGCTCGCAAAACTCTAAAAGTAGTACACTGATATCGCTGAAAGTTTGTTGTTATTAGTGACAGGAGTGTTTCGAGAGTGGTTAGAATTGTATAAGAAGTCGGTGATGCCTGAGGAATACTTAACGCAATATCTTTGCACCGGTTTGAGATAAGGATATCGAATTAAAGTCGAAGTAATGTAGTTATGTAATTTGTAACAGTAATATTGTGGTATACAGTAGTGAATGGTGAAAGAAATCGGAGACGCTCGAGAAAGAGATTAGCAGTGGCGAAGCATTGCGGGGTACACTAATACTTATTATTTCATACAGCGTAGTAGTCTACGGGTGTATTTTTGCATCGTATATATTCAAAGTACGCGACCAGGGCTTTATAATAAAAACAAATTTTATTATTTATTATCCGTCCGGCACACCATTACACAAGCAAGGGTATCTTTAAAATGATTTAACTGTACCTATACGAAATACTTGATTAAAAATTCATTGGAAATGACTAGAGATAATATATTAGTTCTAGACAGACTAGAGGTCTTTTTTGTTTTCATGCAAGACGTGTGAGAATGAAAAGGATGATCGTCGATGACGTACGTAAGGTACCTCTCTCTGGGATTACCAGTGCTACACAGAGAAATGAGTATTGCTGATTTATTCAAAATTAAAAATTATTCCTAATCCGGTTAAAAACGGTATTTCAGGCCGTTTCCTGATGAAATATTGGTAAATTCCTCCTATATCGGAACACGTTTTCATGCTCCTGCAATTGCCTTGATAATATATAATGACAAAATGCGAAAATATTAGGATTTTTATGTGATCTGTGAAACTTATCAATTCATTCGTTAAGGGTCTGCAATCCCGTTTATAACCAGATTACGAATAATTAGAATAAATTCTTAAAAATTAGCAACTAATTTTTCTCCGTGTATTCTAAAATGGGTTTTATAGCTCATGGTTTTTTTTTAAATTTATTTAATACTACTCTTCCAGAGAAGCATTAGCTTGTGGTTGGAAGAGGAGTGTACATTATATTATTGTAGATATACATATAGAATCAAGAGAAGTAGGAAAAAAATATATCGTAAGTAAGATGTACCTACTACTAGTAGCTATAATATATTTATAAAAACATGATGTAATTAGTTTCTGGAATAAAGACCATTATTATTATTTGTATTAATATGTATACTATATTTGGAGAAGAAGTTGCTTCTTAAGTAGAATATTTACTATTCATTTTTTTGATAATTTATCTTTAAAATATGTTTTAAATGCTCAAAGCTTGGCTTTTGTCGTTTATGATTCTGATTTCCTCATGGAGTTGATTGAAAAAGGTTCTTCCTTGGTATGTATAGTAATTTTGTCCAAAGGAATTGTTTAATTTTGGACACGGAAAAATGTATTTAAGTCGAGTACGGTTTTCAGTTAGAAATTGGTACTTTTCTTTTTCTTTTATGATTTGAATGATAGAATTTTGAATGTACAGAATTTTAAAAGGAGGTACTTGAAATTCTTCGAATAAGCGGTCTGTTGGATAGTCCGAAGGTTTGCTACGTAGCATGATATAAAATAATAAAAATAAACCATTTTTGTGTAAATCAAGTTAAAAACTAATTGTAGGTTCGTCTACCACCTCCGCGTATGTTACGCCTGTTATACAATCTATACAGACACACATAATGCAACTAAAAGGGCAGTAGACAGTTGCTAAGTACGGTGTCATTCATTATAGTCATGTGTTATAAATATTACAAAGGATTATAGCACGAAACGCAATCGATAGGACAATAGCATTGACGGTTTAGCTCTCCGGCTAAAAATGCTGAAGTCACCGGTACAAGCGAGAGCCATTATAATTAACAATGAAGGCTGTCCGGCCGTTTGTTGCATCACAAGGTATAAATCCATTGTTGGCCTAACAGGCTTAGAGCATTTCCCTTGTTATACTCCGCGACAGACACTGTAGTGGGTTGGGTCGGTTACGAACTAAACAAATCCTCTTGCTTATGAAAGTTTCGCATTTTATAACAGACTTTAGTATTTATAAAACAACGATCGACTTTTTTACTATAAAAATATATTAGTAAAAATTATGCAGAAAGGAAAAATAATTAAAGAAATATTAAGTTTTTTCACAGAGGTTTTACAAAAAATTGGAATAACATATAGAAAAGCAAGCCCTTAATTGAAAAGAAAATGATTAAATATTTACTTATTCATCACCCCCTGAAATATCGCAGTACCACACTTCATATTATATAGGTACACATACCTATGTGTACCTATATAATATTTTATAGTATGTTTGGCAAAGCGTTATCGGGTAGATCCCTTACATACATCTATTAAATATTTAATTATTTATCACCCCCTGAAGTATAGCGGTACCACACTGGGTAGGTATGTGTACCTGTATAATATCTTATAGTATGTCTGGAAAAGCGTTATCGGGTGGACTATTGACTAAAATAAATATATTATAGTAAAGTTTTTTTATTAGTTAGTCCCAACCGTCTGAAGCCAGAAAGACTGAGACATCCGCAATTACCATTTCAAGCAACGCTTCAATTCTCAGCTCCTTTCATTTGATTATATACAGGGAGTCCGGTGGTAAAATGCGCTAACTTCGGGAGGTGATTTTACATGATAATAGAAACAAAAAAGATAAATACATAACTTTTTTTGAAAATCCAAAGATTATTTTCACAAAAATATTTTTCCATAGAAGAATATTTATTTTCCCATACAAAAAACTTTTTTTTTTTTATTAGTAAAAAAAAGATACATGATTTACATTACACAATATTGAATATAGTACAGTTATTAATTACATAATATATGTATTTGATGTACCCCCATAAATAAGCAGGGCTTGTGTGTATGGGGGTGTTTTTATATTGGTTTATATTTGATATTATTCAGTTCAACTGTTCGGAATACTTTTTAAGGTGGCTTTTGAATTCGTTTATATTTGTATTCTTGTTTCTAATTTTTTCTGGTAATGAGTTAAAAAATTAACTCCCGAGATATTCATGGTTGAACTGTCCTATTGTTTTTTTACATTTAGGAGTAGGAAGTATGGACGTTTGTCTAAGATTTCTGTTATTTTTAAAGGGTGCAATTTTATTTTGAATATTGTTTTTATAAATTTGTAATGTTGCATGGTAGAAGTATAATGCACTTAATTTTCTGACTTTAAATTGTTTGAATAAAAGTTCGAAATATAATAAAATTTGTATAATAAAAATTTACTTAACTTCTTATCCTAAAAACGACCCTCAAACCTTGCTATCGTGTAGAAATCCCCCGAAATTATACATTATAATTATTAATAACTACTAGTTTTACTATCAGTTTATAAATTGTCCATGATTTTTGATTCTTGCATATATTTTTGATTCTTGAATACATTTTTGATTTTTGCTAATATTTTTGATTCTTGAATATATTTTTGATTTTTGTTAATTTTTATTTATTTATTTATTTATTATTGGATAATTTGTATAGCGCCGCTTTTGTGAGATATCACCTCAGGGGCGCTTTACAGTTGATGCAGGTATTACAGAAAATATAAATATTACAAAAATAGAGTGAAGTTAAGTTAAGTAAAATGAAGTATAGGAACAGGTGACACGAAGATAGAAGATGGAGACTCTGCAGCGAGAATCCTAGGTGGTGAGGAAACTGGGCCAGCTGCTGCAGCGAAAGAGACCACCGCGTCCACCAACAGTGCCAGCACGAGGTTCGTCATCCGTCCAGGTATGTGTCTGCTGCTAATAAAGCGCTGACACACTATCCTCTCACAGATACCAGACCTTGGCAGCACCGCTGTGAAGTTCTACGAAGATAGAAGATGGAGGCTCTGCAGCAAGAATCCTAAGTGGTGAAGGAACTGGACCAGCTGCTGCAGTAAGAGAGTCCACCGCGTCCAACAACAGCGTCCATGTATGTGTCTGCTGCTAATAAAGCGCTGACACCTCACATAGATAAAAGACCCTGGCAGCACTGCTGTGACGTTCGGCAAGTCCATCATTTATCTCCATGTAATCCTGTTCCTGGTAATTGTTGAAGTGGTGCATTCTGTCCGCAATAAAAAGCGACGTTTGGGTAATAAATTATACTGGGCTTAGTAAAAAAACTTGCAGGGCCAAGCTTGCCCAGTTTCCGAGAATTTTGTTGAAAACATCTGGAGTGCATTTACCGATCGCCGTTCGTTTCGAATGTCCAATATTTTTGAGCAAATTTCCGATTATTTATTCACTTTTAAAACACTGCACTCAAATCACATATTATAAAGTTCTAATAATTATTAAGTTTATTTTTATTTAAGTTCAAATGTTGATTGATTGATTTTAAAAATAATTTCAAAGGGATGTTGCCTCATTTCCCTTGAAAATACTAAAAAAACACAAAGCGGTTGGAGGAAGCGTTAGGACGCGTCCTGCTGCCACGAATGGCGCTATACTATATTTTTGATTCTTGCATATATTTTCGATTCTTGAATATATTTTTGATTTTTGTTAATATTTTTGATTCTTGCATATATTTTCGATTCTTGAATATATTTTTGATTTTTGTTAATATTTTTGATTCTTGCATATATTTTTGATTCTAGCGTATATTTTTGATTCTTGGATATATTTTTCATTCTTGAATATATTTTTGATTTTTGCTAATATTTTTGATTCTTGCATATATTTTTGATTCTTGAATATATTTAAAAAAATACATTTATTTGAATTTCGATTTTTTTTCTTCTTGAATGAATGAAAAATTAATGAACGAAAAAATAGAATCTTGGATGTGGAACTTTATCTACTTCCCGAAATCCGATCGATCTTAAACTAGGTAAATAGACATGTTGTCGATAACAATGCATTCTGTCAGTTACGTAACACACGCAGAGACCTACGCATTTCACTGAAATCGGATTACATTACAGTAAATATACGAAATAAATGTCGTTCCTACCAAATCGGAATATGGCGAGGTTGTTAGAGTTGTCGACTTCAGTTCCTGGATTGAAAGGTTCAACCCTACGACAATAATTTGTTTAATTATTGAAGACAAGATTAGCAATTCTTAAACGAATATTTGAAACAGAAAAATCAGAATAAGATATCACCAATACGGATCGGATAGATCCTAAATCTTCCACACATTTTCAACGGTATTCATAGTTTGTAAAAACACCCCATTGCAGAACTCAAGCGCTATGATGTTAGCCACCAAGATTCAAAATAACTTTTGACAATTCTGTTCTGTGCCTTACTGTTCGTTTTAAAACACTAACACGTGATAGGTGCTTTCTGTGGATAGTATAAATAGCCTTAGTCGCATAATTTTTTTTGACTGTACGTTTCCTCTTTAACGACCTTGAGTATTTCGCATCAAGTACCAGTATCTCTGTATAATCACATTCCACAATAATAATTACCATACACAAAGAAAATCTTGAATTACTCGTTTCCGACCGCAATTCGGCCTCAGCCGATATCCATTTAGAGCAACTCAGTAATCGATGCATACGAATATGAACAGTACGAAATCAATCCAGGTACCATAATACTTGTTTTATTAATTTTGACGATTTACAAAATAATAACTTTAAAAAAAGGCATGAATAAGATAGTAATGTTAGTTATATCCACCTGAGAATACTATAATAATACGTATCAAATATGCAGAATATGACGTTTACGTATATAATACTTAAATTGATTCGACTCGCAGCAATAACTTATTTTTTTTTATTTTTTTTTTATTTTATTTCACGCCTATTAAGGCTTTTACATACATATATATAAAAAATATTTACGAAATTATACATGAAAATAGTGCAGGAAACGACTATTAAAACAATTGCAGAAAAATAAATATAAAGTCAAAATATCACTCAACTTGATTTGATCTACACAGAATGCAGGCACAACATATAAAAAATCCAAAATATTTTTTTCTATTTCAGTTGACAAAATTATTATATGTTAGTCAAATCAAATTAAATACCTTTATTCAAATATTCCACTACTCGATGAAAAAAAAAACTTCAATAGGGTATGCTTATATATTGAAATTGATGTACTAAATATATCAACAACATCTGAATATTTGTTTCCTAGCTGTTGAATCCGTCGCATAGGAGTATGATATTGGGACGTTGACATAGAATTGCTACAATAATATGGTAGGTACTGTCTTGAAACCGACCTGCTTGGAGTATGAAAAGAGATTACATATAATAAATCAGGGGTATCAAACATTGAATTAATGATTTTATACAAACAGGTTAAATCGGAAATAATTCTGCGATCAGATAATTTTATTAAATTTAATGAACAAAGTAAGTTATCGTAATTTAGGTTTTCTCTAGGAATGCCCATTTTGAAATTTACATATCTTAAAAATTTATTTTGGATTCTTTCAATCGCATGTGAATGAACCTCATAATTTGGGGACCAAACCGTGGAATTGTATTCTACATGACTCCTTACTAGTGACATATATAATGTTTTTAAAGTATTTACCTTATTGAAATCACTAGATACCCTTAAAATAAATCCCAACATTTTCAAAGCTTTATTGGTTATTATTTCAATATGCTTGATAAAGTTAAGTTTCGTGTCAAACCAAATACCTAAGTCATTAATTTCCGAGACAGATACTAACGACATGTTGTTAATGGAATAATCAAAAAATATTGGATACTTTATTCGATGAAACCTCATAATTTGACATTTGCTTATGTTAAGTTGCAAGCGGTTATCACGACACCATATAATTAATCTTGACAAGTTATTTGACAATATATGGCAATCGTTAATGTTTCTGATTGCTTTGAATAATTTCAGGTCGTCTGCAAACATTAACACTTGAACATCATTGAAAATATACAATACATCATTGACAAATAATAAAAACAGGATTGGTCCTAAGTGTGATCCCTGGGGAACACCACTCGTAGCAGTGAATTTGTATGAAAATGTGCCACCAATTTTAACAGCCAGTAATCTGTCGGTCAAGTAACTATTAAACCACTTATATAGTGAACCACCTATACCGAATTTATGGAGTTTATTCAGCAATAACTCATGATTGACTTTATCGAACGCCTTGCTAAAATCGGTATAAATAGAGTCAACTTGACATTTACTAGACATGGAATCAGATATATAGTTTTGATAGGTTAACAAGTTAGTAAGGGTAGATTTTCCAGTAGAGAAACCATGTTGCTTAGGAGAAATGACGTGGTTTAATCGGAAAATAACTTTTTTAAGAAGATTTTTTTCAAAAACTTTAGGAATTGTTGATAAAAGGCACACCGGTCTGTAATTAATCACCTCGTGTTTATCGCCTTTTTTAAAAATAGGTGTAAGAAAGCTGAATTTCCATTTAGTAGGAAAACATCCTATTCGTAAAGACTGATTAAACAGCAAATATAAAGGATACGCCAGATTGGTAGCACAATTATTCAAAAATACAGGAGGTATTTTATCTGGTCCACCACTTTTGCTTTGATCTAGTAATTTTAGTTCAGTCAATATATCATTATATTCTATGTGGATAAAAGATAAATTAAGATTATGATCAGTAGTAAAATTTGATACTGTACTAGCAGAAACTGGTGTCTCACATTCATAAACGCTTTTAAAAAAATCAGCAAAAAGGTCAGCGATACTTTTAGTGTCTTTGGCCTTTTTACCTGCATATTCCAAGTTGGCGGGTATACCAAAGTTGTTATTTTTCATTGATTTTGCATAGTTCCAAAAATACTTTACATTATGATTTATTGAAGTTTCAACATTATTAATAAAAGAATTGTAGCACATTTTTGATAAGATTTTACAATCTTTTCTAACGTTTTTAAATTCAATATAATTTGATAAAGACCTGTCTTCTTTATATTTCTTATGTAAAACTTTTTTAAGGGCAGTTAATTGAACAAGTTCTTTGTTGAACCATCTCGGATATTTTGATTCTTTAAAATGAATGAGTGGGATGAGATCTGTAATAATTTTATCCAGCAAGTAATAAAAAGATTCAATATTTTGATTAATATCGCCTTCCTTAAGAAATGACCAATCTTCCTTGTGGAGACGATCATTTATGTCCCGATAATTCGCATTTTTAAAGTTATACGTAGGAATTGAATTATTTTGATTGCCTTCTTTAGTACAAGAGATAAGTATTGCTAGTGGGGGATGGTGGTTGTCTATCGGAAGAATAGACTCTAATGATTCATTTATAATAACGTTGCTTTCATTTGACAAAACTAGATCAAGAACACGATTATTAATATTACGTACATGGTTATATTGGGTTAAATTAAAAAGTAAAGACATATCTAGAATTACTCGTTCGCAGGCGGTTGCTGGTATTGAATTAAAATTACTGTCTAAAACGTTGAAATTGCAATTAGGTAAATTATAATCACCGCAAATAATTATTTGATGATTTGGATATTTTGTTTTTACTAACTCAACATCTTCACAGTGTTTTTTATAGATTGATATGTTGGCATTAGGAGGAATATAAACAGTTCCAATAATAGTTTTCTTGAAATCACCACTTAACAATACGAACAATTGTTCCACATCAGTATTTTTGATTTTGAGTGCTTTCGAAGTAATATTTTTGCGGACCGCTATCAGGACACCACCTCCTCTTGTATTGGAGCTGGTATTCTGACTCCGGTCTGCTCGGTGGACATGGTGCCTATGTAGTCCTAGCTCCGCTGAGAAGATTGATGATGTTAGCCATGTTTCAGTGAGTATGATGACATCATTTGAGAAAGATGGAGCATTTACTCTGAACTCCTTTAATTTTGTTCTGATGCCCCTGACGTTCTGGTAGTAGATGAGGCGTTTATATGGCTGGAGTTTTTTGGTTGAACATTGATAATTTTAGGTGAGTTGTTAATATATTTTATGGTTAAATTATTTTCTCCCTTATTTTTCCGGTTTTCTAACTCCTTCCATACATTTTGAATTTCTTGGCGCTGAACCCATGTTAAGTCTTTTTTGGTTTTAATACTGAAATTTTTGTAGTCTATCGCCTTTTTTTGAAGAACCAGTTTCACTTGATGTTGATCTGACAGTTCAATCTTGATCGGACGTATTTTATCCATTTCTTTTTTACCTAAACGGAACATTTTTATTTCAGAGGTATCAACATTTTCAACTTTGCTTAGAATGCTCAAAACTTTGTTCTTATCCTCCCTCATGCAGTCAGTTTGAGTACCAGTTGAGCACTCAGGTACATTAAACATTATAATATTCTTATAACGTAATTTTCTCTCCTCCATTTCCGCTAGTGTTTCGCAAATTCCAGGTAGGTCTTGTATGGTGTTAGGTAGAGGTTGGACCTGAGGTGGCTTCTGTTGTGAGATGTTTGTATAGGCCTTCAGCTCTCCTTCCAGGAAGCCCACTTTCGCACCAACAACACTAATATTCCCCAAAAGTTCCGAAAGTTTAGGAGTTAATTTAGCCATTTGCTCTTTGGTAAATTTATTCGATGGATCCATAATGGTACTGTTCATAGAGTTTATTATATTACTTGCCATCGTAATAAAATGGTAGGGATCACACGAATCCATAATTAGTAGATCGAAGCAGAAATATAAAATATGAAAAAGTTTAGCTGCCCTGATCACGTACTCGGGATAGTATGCGTAAATGTGAAGGTAACTTTACTTACACACACACTAGAAGCAAGTGCGAACTAACGAATCGACAGTTCGATTGACAGATTTATATTTATTTTGTTTTTGATATATCTTTTAACTGCGAGATTGGAATCACTTGGAATTCTATCACTACACTAAAACTCGATTTGCACTTGTAATTTAGTACTTCCTATACGCACAGGTATAAAATTAAGTATTCTTATTTATGTTTTAAACTGGAGCAGAAACAAAACCGTGCACTGTTTACATGTAGTATTGTTGACTTTGTGTTAACTACAGAGTTTTATTTTTATTATTATTAACTTATCACTAACAACAAGAACAAACCCCAAAACATGTATTTTTTTTAAATAAGTAGTTTAGTCTCTAACTTTAAGCCACAGTTGTAAATATGTATGTCATTAAATCACTAGTTTTAAGTTGTAGGCCTTAGTCGTAAGTCACTAGATATAAGTGTTACATTTAAGACACTCGTTTATGTTACATTTAAGACACTGTTAATGAAAAAATAAGAAAATACACAGATTTAGGAAACGAAATAAAAAGAATTTGGCATTCTCAGACTATAAAAATATTACCATTCGTTATTTCGGCTACTGGGATTATACCTAGCTCTCTCATTAAAAATTTAGGCGTATTAGATCTATCAACAAAATTTATATATAAAGATGCAAAAGTCGGTCATTTTGAATACATGTAGGATAACGAAAGATTTTTTAAATATTTATGTTGAGGGATCAGTAGGATTTATAGGCCCTGTTAGAAGTTCTACCGAGCCGAACCCTCTGATATGAAAATATCTGGAGTCGGTGAATTTTTTTTCTCATTTGATCTCTGGTGAGTTGACGTGTTGTAGTTCTTGTATTGTTTTGTATTTATTTTACCTATATAATGCACTTGCAAAGGGTTGATTGACTAGCTGATCATTCGTGGAAAAGTGAGTGGAAGGGTTTAGTTTTTCCTATGGGGAAGATTTAACCCGGACAACAAAATCGGAAGCATAAAAAAAAAAAGTCAGTAGTTATAAGCCTTAGTCGGAAGTCACTAAATATAAGTCTAAGATGTAAGTCACTAGTTATTATTATGAATCCAGTTATATTCATTATGCATTATGTATACATATTCGAACAGCATCGTTGAGGTGATTTTTCATGAAAATGGCGCTACAAAATTGAGCCAAATATAAGCTATAATCCGATAGAAGTGTACTGTGGGCGTGTCTTTATATTTAAAGAAAGCTCAATTTTGCATTACTTCGTTAGAAAATAACTAAAATTTTCAAATAACAAAATTCCCAATTGATCTGACCCCCTCTTCTGAGGAAGATTATAGCGTAGTGTGTCAGCCCAACATATTATAATTTATAATACGTACATGCCACGCCCAATTAATGCGCGCATAAAATAGCGTAATGTGTCTAAACAAATGGGGACTTTTTTTTTTTTTTTTTTTTTTTTTAATATTTACTCCACACAGGAGGCCCTGAAGAAAATAATTTCCCTCAGGGCCTATGTCATCTAAAACTGCCGCGGAATATCATTTCTTTGTATGGGAGCTGTCACTTTGATAGATGACAGCCGCGTTATTATGACGCTCTAATTCGTACACGTCTTTCTACCTGTCTTTCTTTATAAGGAAACAAATATAGTATGATCTATTAAAAATAAACTGATTTTACCAATCGACGTAAGACCTCTACCTGTCTTTCTTTATAAGGAAACAAATATAGTATGATCTATTAAAAATAAACTGATTTTACCAATCGACGTAAGACCTTTCACCTCCTAGGGCTCAGACAGACCAATAACAATGATTCAGTATCTTATTTTATTTTGGTTATCATACTACATTAGCCTTAGGGCTTAACACTGTGGAAGAAGGGCTGTAGCTAACGGGGGACTAAACTAGAGATGTAACGGAAGTGTTATAACGGAAACTGAAGCGGATATATTTTGCGGATGCGGATGTGCAATAAGTATTAGAAATTCTATTCTACGAGGACAGGTAGAATAGAAAGTCTTAAAACACTTGTTGGATGAAGTGTGTTATTATATAAGTATTTTAATTTCAGTGTTCAAAATTGAATAGTGTAGTTTATTTATTTACGGTACAAGTACCTTTAAACCCAGAATAAAACATTAAAAATAGGATTTCAAACAATTTTACAGTGTAAACATACTAATATGAAAAAAAAATATTACAACCAAAATTATCAGGCATCAGAAGCAGAAACGAAATTGAAAAGTATACTATATACAAATTCCGCGTTTGCGGAAGCAGAAGTTACATACGTCATGTGTGGGAACCCGACGCATTTGTCCACTAACTCGGCTCTTAATAAATAATAAATCAATGTTTAGTGATTATATCTCTAACGTGGAGAAGATTATGAATTTAGCCAGTTGGACACAAATGACTAGACCAGGAAGTAAAAACGTTTTTCAATCGGAAAATATTTCCATTCACAATATTAGAGGAAAGCGTGTAAATATGAAGCTTCGTGTATTATTATCACGAAGTTTAAGTTTGGAAATACCAGGGACTTTATAAGTATTTTATTTCAGGCAGTTTCCCGTCAACATGTTTCAGGAAGTGTTTGGGGATGTTTGACAGGAGAGAAATTCGAAATCTTCCGGGATAAAGGGATAAACGTGTTAATATAATTGTTCAATTATTTTTTTAGTTTCCTCTTGGTTAAGTTCTATATATTTCCTAGGGCAAGAATAATTATTAATGACCAGACAATAATTCTTTCAGTATAACGTTCGTCTTGTTGAAGGAAAGAAGGAAAGCAGTAGGCAGGGAAAAAAAGTTTTTTTACGTACTACCTGAAGTGCCCGGTGTTGCCCGGACTATATGCAGAGTTTTTCGAAAAGTAGACAAGTAACCTATCTCTTTTGTTTTGAAGGTTAGATTTGTACAAAAATCAATTCCACGTCGCCCGCCACAAACTCTTCTTTATGTAGGTAGATGAAGATTTGAGCTCATTGTATTTGTTAATGAGAATTACATAATTTGTAAGTAAATTATTTTCATCTTTTGCATTCGAAAAAAAATCCCTAGGTGAACGTTCGTTATTTTATTTTATGTGAATAACGCACACAAGTCATAACTCATAACTGTTCACCGTCCAAAGCAAATGTGAGTGTGGCGTCCCCAATTGAGGTATGTTGTGAGAGTGGGATGAGATGCGGAAGAGGTAGATTGGGATGTATATTTTCCTAGGGGTTTCCTGGTGGAGAATTTGGACACCAAAAGCGGCAAAAGCCATTTCAAGCAACGTTTCGATTCTGAATATTGGTCTTTCATGAGGGCTATACAGAGTGGTTCCATGCAAAGATATTAGAAGAACGAGATATGCTATGTTGGCCGCCGGACCGTAGGCGGAGTACTACCTAATTAGGTTACTTTGAATACTATCGGGACGTGTACGCACAGAAATCTGTTCTATGTATTAGTGCGGATACCTTAGCGTAAGCGAAGGTGTGCAGTAGTATTGGTGAACAAAACCGGCGACACTGGGCAAAACAATTCCACAGTGTGAACTGCTCATAGCAGATCTCGTTCTTCTAATATCTTTGGTTCCATGATAACTCAACACAGTGACAATTCAACACACTTTTAAAAAGTGATATAAAGTCATTAGAAACGATGAAAAAAAAATTTAAACCTAACCTAACCTACTTAACCCAGTTAATAAATGTTTTTGTTTCATCACTTTATATAACTTTTTAAAGATGAAGAGAAATGATGAATTACCATTGTGATGATTTATCCGGTCACCACTTAGAGTACCTACCACTGAGAGTGCAGATAGAGTAACATGGGAACAAAACACGGCGAAGTTGAAGTTGTTATACAAGGTGTCTGGAAACTCGTAGTGTTAATCCTGGTATAAACGGAAAATTAATCAATCTATATCACAGAGAACATAAAAAACTCTTTTTCCAATCTGAGCATTTCGATTTTATTTTACTTCTTTGTTTTTTTCAAATTTGATTTAAAATTCTAACTTCGGACATCAAACTTACTCAAAAACTAAATCTCAAATCAAAAAGAGTTATACTACAACATCGACTCCAAATGCGATGTGGATTCACTAGTTTCCGCTTGTACTGCCCTTGTAGTTTCCAGACACCGTATATACTTAAAAATTATGTTATATTTCAATCTGATCTCGTACCGTACATACAAACAACAAGACACAGAATAATGTTTTAAGTGGTCATACTTACTGCTTGTTATTCCGCAGTTAATGCCGCCGCATCGTAAAACATCAATAGCTAGTTAGTAACATCAGTCGCTATTTTGTTGCAGCAAGCACAGAAGCAAACATACACAAGGAATAAACAGTGAGGAGATGCAAAGAGAAGCGAGGAGAAGGTAGGGGGAGTAAGAAGACCAAAGGCATAACACGCCGCAGAGTCAGTTACAAACACGCAATGATTAATGACTCGACTGTCAATTGGGATTCTAAAATAACTCATTACGCAATATGCATTTGGGGAAGTGGAGGCAGTACTAACATCGCGGATAGTGATCATTGATCAATGCACCATAATTGCGATCAGTGGCGGAACTTAAATTTTATTCTACCCCACAAAAAAAATCGCACCCTTCAGCCTTACACATTCCCCTAATTGAATAAGCCATAAGCTAAAGCTACATACACACGAATATACATGCTCGACTGAACATGTTGACTTGGGTTACCGGATAAATCTACAATGTTACAATGATAATTCATCACATCTTTAAAAAGTTATATAAAGTCATGGAAAGTGATGAAACAAAACTTTATTAACTGGGTTAAGTAGATTAGGTTAAAAAATAAGTTTTCATCGTTTCTAATGACTTTATATCACTTTTAAAAAGTTTGTTGAATTGTCACTGTGTTGAGTTATCATGGAACCGTTGACTTGAGACCACGCTTGTCGTTGTGTCCTCACGCTCGAGTAGCGCGATACAAGGTCCGTAATGCTTGCTCGATGTTCGACAGAAATTTACGATTTGAATAAACGTCTTGGTATATCTTTAGCGTCTTGTGTGGAGCAGCTCGATCGTGTGGACGCAACGTCAACATGAATATACGTGTGTACAACATATTTTAGAGGTTTTAGAGATAGATACAGCTCGATCGTGTGGACGCAACGTCAACATGAATATACGTGTGTACAACATATTTTAGAGGTTTTAGAGATAGATAAGAGTAAGATACATTTTGACAACGCAACGGTGACAAAATAATGGACCTAGCTTGTACCTAGATTATAATATTTATATTATGTATGTATAATATAATATATAAATATTCATGCCTCCCTAGACTTATCCTCCCTTTGTTTAATCATTTTAAATTTATATTTTTCTTTCTACATTTTGTATTTGTACTTCATACTGTATTGTAAGTACGGTTTTCTTTTTTCTTTCTTATGTTAACGAGCACTCCTTTCCTAAAACACAAGCGCCATCTTACATTAGGAAATAATGTTATTATGCACAAAAAAATATTGTACACTGCAAAATCAAGTAAACTCCCGGCCCCCGGGGCCTTGCAGTGTGAAGTTACGCCACTGACCTTCGTGCATCTTCCTGTATTCATCATATATATAAATAGCCAATTGTTTTCTCTCCAAATAACTTAACGAAGCTTTCATCGTTATTTTAATAATAACAACACTTATTGCGAACGCGGAGAGAATAGCGAAGCAAATTGACGGCGCGGAAGTGGATGGAAGCAGTCGGAGACGACTGTATCAAATACATTCTAGGAAGACTGCGATTGTGGTAAACAGAAGAAAAAACTGATACGATGTCATTGATGAAGAAGCAAGATTGAAAATCGAAAAAGGTATATTGATGTAAGTGCTATTTAAAATTAAATAACCTTCCAATCACTTACAACATTGTAGTATTTTTTTTTTCGTAAATTAAAGTTCATATTGATTTTAGTGTGCATTGCACTCATATAATACAATGTAAGTACTATTCACTATTATTATTTAAGTGGTTTGCAGTTATGCACACATTATATTACGATGTTCCATCTATTTATGTAAGATTGGACCGGTTTCACCCCGTTACGGGCATTTTTAGACTGATGCACATCTTAAATTTACTCTAGGAAAATATTTTTTATAATATAAGTGAGAGATGGGCATCCTTCTCCAATAACTTCTTAGTAGCCAAAACATTTTAACATGGGCCCAATTTATCAAAGACTTTACGGGTTTTGCATCACTGATGTACAAGAGGTAAATTAGGTAACAGAATAGAAAATACTTGGAACTTTATGGAAGGTGCGTCGGATTGTAATTACCGTAATATAGGGCGACTTTTGAATCGAGAGGTGACTTTGATGTTCGCGGATTCATGCATAATTCTCGCTACCACCTAGAAATTACTCGATACAATTATTTTTCCGGGAAAGTGGATACAATACGCTAGGAAAATAAGTACCAAATTAGTCGGTTTTTATTGTTCAAACATAGAATAAATAAGTCCTTATGTATTCAAGCATAATAATGGTTGGATGAAACTGTTGTTTTAGATATATTCAGACAGGGAAAAAAATAAATACATTTTATAAATTCCTCAATGATTATTATAGTTTCGTGTCATTTATTGACTCCTTGAGTTTACAAAATCACATTTTTAACGTTTTTTTGGAAACGGCGTATCGTTGTTTAATGAAATGGTATATGAAAGTCGCCCCACTCCGCAAGTGACTTTGATCACCATGTTTTTTTAACACCACAAACCCAAACACAAAAACATTTTTTATACATATATTTAAATAGTTTACATGCACAACAAATCTATCAAGCTAATAAAGAGCACAAGTAAAAAACCAAAAAAAAATCAGGAGAGCGGTTTCAAATTTATAAACTATGATTATTTTTATTGGGTGTTAAGTAACAAATGTCTATTTTAATTTGAATTTATTTTAATAATTTTGATACCGCGTTAAGATAATGTCTCAGAAATTGAAAAAATTAAATAATACAACTTTTTTTTGGCTTTTACTCTTTCTGACACATTTTTGAGTTCTAAAAAGTTATTTAGTTTTAAAGTTGACAATTGACCAAAGTCACCCCCATTTGACAGTAACTAATTAGTGATGCGATCACCTGCAAATATTTTACTTTAAGTAGTGAATAAGAAATTCAAAGTTCGCTCTTGTAAAGTAACAGATTTGAAGGTAATTTAGGTGTCAAAAATTCAGACGCTAAACGGATAATTGCGAGTTCAAATTAAAACACAATTTAGTGCATTGAATGGGCGTTTCGTTCACTTATACGCATTCGCCGTCTGGGTTGACTTGCTAACAACATAATGATGCATTCTTAACCCCGGGTCAAGGAAAAATTCTTTAGATTAAATATTATTTACTTTCATTTAAATAATAAAATTAATTATCATTGCCACGATGGATGTTTCTTTACATTTTAAACCTATATTTACTCTACACTAGTTGAGTAAATGTTAAAGCCTGTGACAGACCACGCTATAATGGATCAGCAACATCAGCAGCTGTAGGCAGACTGATAGAACCTATGCGCAAGCCAAATACTAAGTTTGGTGATCGCGCTTTCGGAGTATCTGGGCCGAAGGCTTGGAATAAACTCCCTCCGGAACTAAGATCCATAACAAGTCCAACAGAATTCAGGTCTAAACTAAAAACTTACCTTTTTAAGCTGTCGTACCCTTAAATTAAATATACCAATCCTAAGAGAAAGTCCAGTTATATTCAATTATTCAATTAAGTCCTAAATCCTGTATCTAAATTTCGCCAATAAACAATTAGATAATGTTAATTAAGTGTTAATCTCAAGTGACCTACCAGGTAAGTATTGTACTGTATATTTTCTCCATAAATAGTTAAGTAATAACATAGATCACTGTAGAAATGTATTATAAGTTTGTACAGCGCCCTTGAGGTGTTTTTGCACAAAAACGGCGTTATACAAGTCATCCAAGTATTATTATTATTATTATAAGCGCGCTATATTTTCAGCATATCGCTCGCCATACATTCCCATTGGGATTGTACATTGGATATACTGATACATGCCAAGCCATGATGCGTATAGCATAATCTGTCAGCCCTGTTATAGTTAACCTCGCGGTTATGGGCAGCATCTGTCTGAAATTTCTAGATCAACGCAACTATTTTCAGCTCGCAACGTAAATTCCATCACGAGATATGGAGCTTTGAAATATTCGACTGTTAATAAATTATACAAGATGCCTTCTAGTGTTTTTAGTACACATCTTTGAAAATCGCAAGGTTTGAGCGGAGTAATGGCACGTTTCTAGTTAATTAAAGCGAGCCTGCTACACGGAGAAAAACGAGTATTGCTAATTTATTAAGAATCTATTAAAATTATTGGTAATCCAGTTTAAAACGGGATTGCAGGCCTTTAACGAATGAATTAACAGGTTTCCTGATAACATTTGAGTAAATTTCGAATACATTATCACAATTTCGGAACTCGGAACACGTAAACTGCAAATACATTATCGTGACGATATTATATATATGATATTCTAAGGTTATTAAATGTTTATCGGGAAACCTGTGAATTCAGTCGTTAAAGGCCTGCAATCCCGTTTTTAAACGGAATACTTTAAAGGGATTAATAAATTATCAATACTACTTTTTTCGTGTATGTCTCGATACAAGAGGCTATCACATCAAAACCGGGGTATCAACAATTCTTCAATTTTTTTCCAGAAAAAATTTCCTCATTCCGTATTGTTTTTCCATTTTTTATGTGATATCGCACAACATTCCCAACTGCTCCCAACCGTCTGGAACTAGTGAGACTATGGCATCCCCAATTGGATGTTTTATGAGGCTGAAGGCAGTGTAGAGGGAAGGAGATGGAGATGTTATTATTATATCCTGATGAAGCTTGGTTTAAACGAAACCGGTCGATATGTAAAATAATAAAAGTTCGTAGTTATATACAAAGTGTTTGATTTAAAAATACTTCATATTATATTTAATTAGTAATTAGTGAAATAACACAAATCAATAAAATAAAATTTACTTGCTCACGCCAGGATTTGAACCCGCGAACGCTTGCTAGTCGAGAGCTTTACACCTCGACCACGGAGACCGAATTCGAATGAAAAATGGACGTTGTTTCGTTCAAAAATTCTTAACTTCGCAGATTGTACTTTCTACGGCCTAGAAATGGGAACTTTAGATCACATTTTTGTTGGTTGTCCTTCTCTAAACAAATATCCTCTCTTCTAGCAAGCCTTAATGGCCTCCCCTCCGTTCAACAACCCTTCTCTTCTAAGTGGGAACTCGACTCCAGTCTTCCATATAATTATGAAAATTGCCTACCTAAATAAAAATAATTTGTAGAAATTCATCTCCCCTCTTTCCATAATTAAGGGCGAAATCCAGAAACATTGAAAATAATATTAAAAATTTTTCTGGTTTCAACACTTCTAAGAGCGCGATGACTGTTTTATTTTGGGATTATTTTCGTTCTTTCAGGAATCAAATTATTGTTTCCAGCCTTTTCAAACAAAATATATTTAGCACGAACATAACGTACAAGAATCCAAATCACGAATCGTGTAATTACAACGTCGATTAACTGCTTTATGTTTATTCTTCAATTTCTATAGTTTTTTGCTGCTGCAGAAAATGTCTCGGTCATTACAATCATTGCCACTGCAATACCGACTCCGAAAAAGATTTTTCTCACCTCCTCCTACATTTTACCTTGACGGTTTTCACGATCTCTGAGAATGTCGGCGGCGCGCGGTGGAGGCACTAATCAAGGCTAAGCCACTCAGTAGACAGAAAAGGATTAGTCAGCGCGAGTTTTCTCGGGTGATCTGGATGGATTGAATCCTTCTGCAAATATTCCAGTTATTGAAGGTTTGTTTAGGCCCTCCTCCTCTCCTTAAAGCAGTGATGTCAAACTGTTTTGCCCAAATATTATATTGTTACCGGGTCAGATATAGAACAAGTTTTATTGCACAGGGTTTCACCAGATAGTTCAAACGTAATTGAAAACAATCCAATTATATAAATTCAGTTAAAAGAAAAACAAAACAGATACTTGCACGATGGACGAATAATAAAAAGGGAAGGATAATATAAACAGCAGAAAATAATTAGAGTACAGGAAAACAGCAGAAGAAATTACAAGTAAATAACAAGTGATTACAATAAAATAATACAGGAAAATAGCAGAAGAGAATAAAAGAAAACCGCAGAAGAAATTACAAGTAAATAACGAGTGAATACAATAAAATAGTACAGGAAAATAGCAGAAGAGTATAAAAAAACAGCAAAAGAAATTAGAAGTAAATAGCAAGTGAATATAAGCAAATAATATAAGGAAAACAGCAGAAGAGAATACAATCAAATAGCGGAAGAGAATACAAGCAAATAGCGGAAGAGAATACAAGCAAATAGCAGAAGAGAATATAAGAAAACAGCAGAACAGAATACCGGAAAACAAAGGAAGAGAATACAATAAAACAGCAGAAGAGGACACCATAAAGTAGCAGAAAATAGTAAAATATAGTATCAAAAGAGAATACAAAAAGGAAAATAATTCGAAACGACAAAAGGTAAAAATAACATGTAAGTGTTCAGTAGAAATATTTTTTTTTGTGAAAAACTAATACTAACAAACCTGGTAACTGTGACCCAAAAATAGAAATACCAAATAATTTGAGTAACAAATTTTCCTGTGTGTAAGAACTATGAATAACATTTATTTTTACGCGGGAGATATTTTCAATTTGTATGGATATTTCAAGCGACTAATTATTATTATAATTTTTTTTTACTTTATTTATTCTCATTTCTTTACACATGTAATACATAATAAAAAATAGTATAAACAAGAAATGAAAACCCACTAAAGTACTGCCTGAGTGTGGGCAGTATATAAACGATTACTATATTTCCAAGTACCTAAAGTACAAAATACATAAGTAGAATAAGTGAAAAAGATTTTTTTTAGTTATTATAAAAAATAAAATTAATAAAAATTATTATAAATAAAGAGTAAATAATTATTTGTTATCTTTTGCGCTATGCATAAAAAACCTTTTCTTATAAACATGAGTTTATCATTAAAAAAATAATATGAATAAATTACTATTTATTGTATTATATGTATTGAAAAATAGCCCTTTGCACCTCTTAGGAGAATTTTTCTCGTTTAGTTGAATGACCGCAAAAGTTATGAGATTATTTTGCAAAGCATACCGTGGAATAAATATTTAAGTGCCGCAGGGTGATCGAGGGCCGCAGGTTAGACACTCCACAAATAGAAGGAGCCGAGCGTCTGGGTAAACGAAGCACAACACTGCGGTGCAGAACTACATTTATCAATATCATCCTGCCAACGAGAGTTCCGTTGCAACCTCTCTTTTGTTACTTACGCCGTTTTTAAGAGAGAGGGGGAGGTTACAACGGATCTACCAGCGGTACTTGACGTTTCGTGTTTATAATTTATAATACGTATGACGCATTTACAGTCGGCATTTTGGTACAGAGAAACCCTTTCGTCTCGTTCCCCGTGGGCACTTTGATGTTTATGCGAAATGGAAATTCTATAACAGTAAAGGCAAAAAGAAACAGAGTCAGCGCCGGCCCTGAGCTAAATGGCGCCTGGCGCGACCAAAAAGTGAATATTGCTAATTTTTTTTTTTTTGTTGGTAATCCGGTTAGAAACCAGATTGCAGGCCATTTCCTGATAAACTTTTAGTAAAATCCCAATATATCGGAAAACGTGTTCATGCAACTCCATTTGCCTTGATAATATACAATGACGAAATATTAGGATTTTTATAAACACACGTTCCGACATCGTGAAAATACATTCGTATTTTACACTAAAATTTTATTGGGAAACCTATCAATTCATTCGTTAAGGGCCTGCAATCCCATTTTAACCGGATTACGAAAAATTTGAAGAGATTCTTAATAAATTAGCAATATTCAATAGTAGTAATTTTTCACCGTGCGCCTCTTGTCAAAACCAATGGACGCCTAGGTAGGCGAACACTGTAATCGACAATATTTCGATGATTTGTATATTTGTATAGCGCCGTTTTTATGAAAAATAATCACAAGAGCGATGAGTTAGGACTGTTCGGTGTTAGATATTAATTTGGAGCCTGGACCGGACAACTGCGTCCGCATAGGGCCGGCCCTGAATACAGTTTTAGTCGTTTCTTCAACAAAAAACGTTAAGGCGACACAATACCCTGATAACGGGGATTTGCCCCGACGCTCACATTTTAATTATTTCTGATGAGCTTATTACTAAAATCTTAAATGTTTCTAGAGGGATTCGAAGGGATGCAAGTTATTTATATTTAAGATTAATAAAAACAGGACCTTACAATTAAATATATTATGTAAAACGATAAGTACATTTTATTAAATGTAAAATGTTGTAAGATAAGCGGCAAGTACCAGATTTTATTTTTCTAGACGATGAATTAGTAACTTCCCGACGACTCCCTCACAAAAGATTAGAGATTTTATTAATGTATTCATAAGAATTAATTAAAATAAAAACACTCGCGAAAATTCAATTTCTGGCCAGATACACGAAAGTCGACCGCCAGTACTCCAAAACTCTGGATTGTTCGTAGTATATTTGTGTGCGCGTTGGTAAGGAGTTATTACGTAATGACTCAGACGCCGCCAAAGTTCCGGCCTGTAAGGTTGTGTGTCATCCGGCCCGTCGCTGCGGTCATTTCTTTTACGTATTTTTTTATTTAATCAAACGATTACTTTGAAATCTATTAGTGAAATTTTCTTTTTTTTATAATTTAACTTCTTCCTCAAGTGAGTAAAGGTTTTTTATATAAATAATAAATATAAATATAAATAATAACCAATACAAAAGAATACATTATTAAATGCGTAAATGTGTAGGCACTTGAGAAAAAAGATGACACTAAAGTATTGTCCTTATGTTATTATGTATCATTTCTAGCCCAAGTAGACTTTTTTACTATTAATCCGTTTTTTACGACACTTGGCGAGCTGGCTGTCAATCAGCGGCACAGAATGTTATAGAGTGGCCCCTTCACTAGAATCGTTTTCCTTTATTTACGCCCTACTGGGCTTTTACATAAATTTCTAACTATACAGTCGTTGTATAGTTAGAAATAGAGTAGTTGTAACAATGGTATATCTAATAAATTATGGTAAAATAAAAGGAGTTTTTTACTAAGGAGTGGTATTCTCTTATATTTCAATTAAGTGTTTGTGAAGAGTTCGTTTCATTACTAATACTCCAGGGCAATTAGCGATTCGCGATCGTAATTATTCCGGTAGTCCCAATTTTTTTTATATGTTTTATAAACTGGTCCCCTGATGTAAAATCTGAATTTCCGACCTTGGCACACCTGTGCTCGCGCCGCCATTTTGAAAAAAACCGGCCGAAATCGCTCCAAAATCTAGTTTTTCCAAAATATCTCATTTCCAATGCAGATTTTGGCTAAATTAGCTAAACAATTAAAGTAGAACATAAAATTACTTACAACTTTCGCGAAAACAATTTTCTTCAATCTCTAATAGGTACCGAGGTAGAAAGTCGTAAAGGTGCGTATATTTTTGAAAAAAACAAGTTTTTTGCGCGACTAGCTTTGGTTTTTTGTAAATATCTCGTTTCCAGTACAATTTTGTGAAAAAATTATTGACACTAATTTTGTAGAAAATAAAATAAATAGGTATTTAATTTATGTGTTTTAACTCTAATATGTATCCAAGCTCTAATCCACCAAAACCAGTTAAATTACCCAACAACAAATTTTTGAAATTCGAAAGTTTTTTTTTCCATAAAACAAAAACTCTACATCGAAAGTTTTTCTCCATACAGACAATTAGACATATGTCACCTATAAAGTACCTAAAGTCATTCGAATATTAAAAAGAGTCATTAATCTTTTAAGTTTAGATTGTTAGATCATTTGTTGTAGATAGAATTGTGCAATTATCTCCCCAAGTTACTGCACTTACTTACGTTGAAATGATTTTCAATTTTAAGGTAAAATTGAACCAATTTATAATAAATCTCTTGGCTAATATATATACTTACGTTTCAGTTAAATATGGGAAAACAGAAGACAAAAGGAGTTTTATCCCGAACAAAATTACGGCACCAAGGAAAATGTTTAACGTATAAATAAATAACGTATAAAAATATAAATTATATACCTATTTATTTTATGAAATTTTATTTTCTACAAAATTAGTATCAATAATTTTTACACAAAATTGTACTGGAAACGAGATATTTACAAAAAATCAAAGCTAGTCGCGCAAAAAACTTAGTTTTTCTTATAAACTAGATTTTGGCGCGATTACAGCCGGTTTTTTTTTAAATGGTGGCGCGAGCACAGGTGCGCCATGGTCGAAAATTCAGATTATACATCATGGGATCAGTTTATAAAACATATAAAAAAATTGGGACTACCGGAATAATTACGATCGCAACCCCCTTTTTGGCGCTATGTGTACTGGCCTATAATACGGAATCCCCAAATATATCGACAACATTCTCACATTTATAACCCAGATAACATGTAGGTACGTTTATCATCAACAAATCAATACAAAAACCGACCAATATCATATAACAACAAAGGCAAAGGCATATGGCAACAAAGAAAAAAAGAACAGGTATCCGCTAGTAAGCAGGGTGAAAAAAATCAAAGGCAGAATAAAGAACACAGAAAAAATGTGCAGTTAATGCTTGCTTCTAGACTCAGCAATATACCACCTCTATCTATATTACAGCAGGTAATTTATACACTTGTATATACCCGTCTATACGTACTTATACGCTCGTGTGTATAATTCCAAAATTTGATTGAAAAGTGAATTAACAGAATGTTTCTAATATTGTTTTTATTTCATCACGAAAATACTTAATATATCAATAATCCGATGCCGAAAGGACCGATTTCACCGGAGAAAAATTCTGAGCAAGTAATAACTGATTTAAACATATAATTTTATTATGAACGTATTGAGTCGTAAAAAATTTTCAAATACATATTTCCCATACATATTTCCCATACATATTGTTTTCAATTATATATCCGTAATAGAAATTTTAAACCGTTAAATATTTATGTTATATACAGAAAGCCTACCTCAAACATTAACGAATTCTTAATGTATCATGAATCTATTTTAAATAACTGTACAGATGATACCCTTATCTTTGGTGATTTCAACATTGACATTCTTCAAAAAAATAATACATCTCTTAAATACATCAAGACGCTAGACTCATACAACTGTTTCATATGTAACACATCCTATCCTACACGAGTAACAGATACCTCTACTTCTCTAATAGACCATATCATCTCAAACAGACAAAATATTTCCTCAACTACTGCAAATATAGATGCCTACCTAAGTGATCATAACATTTTGATATTAGATTACCAAAACAGCTTGAAACATCACACTAATAATAGAATACATTCTTTTTCAAACAACACCAAAACCGATAAAAACATGTTAAAAACATATGTAGAATCCCACAACTTTCCACACGAAACCACCAGTAATGCCAATGAAATCTATAATAATTTTAATGAATACATCAAAACAGCAATAAAATCATCCCAACATAAATCTGAGTTACGCATAGGAGACCAACGGAGGGGTAATACTCCATGGTTTGATGAAAAATTAAATGCACTTATCAAACAGCGCAACAATGCGTTTAAAATCTGGAAAAAAAATCAGCAAAGTGATATATTCACAGCACTGAGAAATAAAACAAGAAATCAAGTTACCAACTATAGAAGATATGCTAAAACCAAATACTACACGACTATATTTAAAGAAAACCTGCGTAATCCGCGACAGACATGGAAAATAATAAATGCAATTCTAACAAATAGCTCGACACCCCAGAAAGATGAAATTGAATGTCTTCTCATTAAGAATGAAGAAATAACATGCCCAACACAGATAGCTTCAACTTTTAACAACTTCTTTATATCAGTTGGGGAAAACTTAGCAGCTACAATTGCATCATATCCAGATAATTCTATCACTATAAACACGGATCAAAAAGCAATCCAGTCCTTATACATGGCCAAAACAAATAAAACAGAAGTTCTCAGTATCATCTCTCAACTAAAGTCTAATGCATCTCCAGGTTTAGATGGAATTACACCAGTGTACCTGAACTTTTGCAAAGATATATTAGCTGACCACCTTGTTTTTCTTATTAATCAATCCCTGAATAGTGGAATCTTCCCAGATCAACTAAAGATAGCAAAAATAATTCCGATTTACAAAGATGATTGCAAAAAAAATCCTTCTAATTACCGTCCTATATCCATCCTCTTTGTCGTCTCTAAAGTTTTTGAAAAGGTTATTAAGCTTAGGCTCACTAAATATCTCCTATCAAACAATTTACTCGCATCCCAACAGTATGGATTCAGAAACCAATCTAACACAAAATGTGCTGCCTTCGATTTTGTATACGCCCTCCAAAAGCATATAGACCAGGGTAAGCATGCTGCAGGCTTATTTATAGATTTAAAAAAGGCTTTCGATACGGTTGACCATGGGATACTACTAAAGAAGCTAGAACACCTAGGCATAGTAGGCACTCCCCTGAAGTTACTGTGTAGCTACCTCTCTAACCGACACTGTCAGACCTTTGTTGGAAAGGGGACAAGCAGCATGGGAACGATAAAATGTGGCGTGCCTCAGGGCTCCGTACTTGGACCATTACTATTTTTAATATATATAAATGATATTGCTAAATGGGGACTTAAGGGTACAATACAACTCTATGCAGATGACACAGTGATTCTTTATCACAATAATGATTTAAACGAACTTGAAAAGGAAATGGAAAGGGATGTAGCTTGCCTGGCAAACTGGCTGCGATTAAACAAACTTAGCCTAAACATAAAAAAACACATTACATACTGTTTGCAAATAAAAAAAATGTAAGTCTTAATATAAGTCTTGATAATAACCGCCTTGAAAGGGCTGATGTTACAAAATATCTTGGCCTTTTCATTGATTCACAACTCACATGGAATCACCAATTTAAACATGTTCTATCCAAAATTACTCCTATAACTGGTGTTTTATATAGACTTCGCGGGTTACTTCCCCCCTCTCTATTAAAATCGATTTACCATGCTATGATTCACTCACATCTAATATATCTCGCCGGAATCTGGGGATTTGCTACAAAAAAAATGATTTCAGAAGTCCAAGTCGTCCAAAATAGAGCCCTGCGAAATATTTTCAGTTTACCTTGGGACACACATGTCAAAGACATCTACAGAAACACCCAAATACTTCCTTTTAATACCATTCCCACTTTTGAAATAACGAAAACTATATTACAAGTAATTCAACACTCGGCACATTCCAACACTACACTCTATTACAATTACGACGTACACCAACACAACACAAGAAATCACAACAAACTACATATACCAAAAATCAAATCAACAAAATATGGACTAAGATCCCTGGAATACATAGCTCACACAAAATATAATCAACTACCCAACGAGATCAAATGTGCAAGTCAATGTAAAAAGACCCAAACTAACATGCTCAAACTTCATCTTATTAATGACTATCTGAAATAATAATGTTGTGTATGTCCCATCATATGTCCATTTAATACATACAGCTATATGTTTCATGTAATGCGTATCATTCCCGCAATGAGTTTATTAACTCCTGGGAGTACAATGCTTTATATAATATACTATATTCTGTATTGTATACTTTTAATAAAAAAAATTAAAAAAAAAAAAAAATTGACGTAAATAAAGTAAAAGTTTTGTTTACACAGGAAGAGAAGAAACCCGTTATTCTGGAAGGAAGGAGAATAGAAGACATATTTTTTCTTTAACTGTATTAAATAGAATTTCGCAGCACGACTCTTTTTATGATTGTAATTATCTAACTTAGAGATAGTTGAGCGTATACTTCGAGATGACAAGTTCTGGGAAGAAAAAATGCTTATTAAATTAACTAATTTTTAAATGGATTGCATTCTTGTCGAGCTTATCGATCCTGGAGTCACAAGGTCTATGAATGTTCGTGATCCTCCACATATCTTAGATATTGTATGTAAAGAACGTCAATTTGGAAATCGTCGTTTAGATTTCGACGAAATGCTATTTATTGAATAATTATTTTCGTTTTTTATATAAAATTATTTTTACTATTTCTAACTTATATTATAATAAATGATGGCCTTTATACAAAAAAAGTTACATCTTATGCTTTTTACATTACATAATTATTTGTTTTATGTAACTTTTTGTAAACGATAATAATAAATATTGAAAATGACTGATATTTTATTTATCTTGTCAATATATTCAGATATAATTATAATCAGATATTATGAAAATGATTCGTGATTGAATACCGTATTGCTTTGACATCTGTCAATGAAGAACACGTCGGTTACGAGTCATAAGTTACTGCCTACCGTCTATCAGTATGGTTACAGAAATCTGATAAGAATCATAAAATCATGAGCTCCTTCTGCAATAGGTAACGTTTCTATCGAAATTTACCTAAAACATGCACATTCAACTTAATATTACTATTCACATAGTTTGAAAGACGCCCATTATTAAGCATTTCATGTTCAAACCTTACTCATGGGTACCATCTAGTGGATTTCATAGCTGCTCTGACTTCGAACCGAGTTGACCGCGCTTGGTCAACTCAACGTGTCGTGTTCCCCGTTCAAACTTACTTCATTCCTCCACACCCCGAAACATTATAATATTTGTTTCGATGCCGCGGAGCGCAAGTGAAACTTTTTTGGCTTCGCCCACTTAAAGCGCGTTCACGCCCATAACTGATATATTTTTAGGATCTTATTTCGTCTTAAGTAATAAAAACACAGTTGGTTGGAGAGTAATTAATAGTTAAGTACGGGAATGCAGCACTGTTACTATTGCTAAAGACAACACAATCAGCGAATTAGCTAACATAATGATTGTTTTAAGATATTGACGCAAATCATGTTTTAATTTATTAACATTTCATTACAAAAAAACAGTTTACATGTAAACGACCTCAGCTGTTTCGCCTTCCGAATGCATTATGAAACTGCAGATGATTTAATCTGGCATAGGTATTTGAACAATGGACTGTGATTAGACATATTTGAAGAACTGAATATGCCTTTTAAAAATATAATTATATTATTTAAGATATTGATAATACTGGTTATACAAAAATAAAACAAAAAAGGCGGTCCTGCAAAGCTGTCATATCCATGTGCTGATGCTCTATTTCTTACAGTTTGGCAGAACGTTTTTTTAATAGTTTTCTAAGCTCCCATAGCTGAAATTTATTTTCAGTGGCGGCAACCCGGGTATTTTACCTTTAGCCGCCTCACTAGACAGTCTGATCTAAACATTGCATAAAGATAGAGCTAAGTTTGGCGTTCGAAGTATGGGCAGAGGGTCTCCGGCAATAACAAAATGCCGACATGCACACTGAGATATTGTACATGTCCTACTGGGAAAGATATGGAAAGCAATGGTATAACCTTTCACCAGTAAATAGCGTTTTACTATCATCAGTAGTCGTGCATATTGACTTTTTGATGTCAAAAAAACTCTTGGGAGGCTCTTGTAATTGGCGCGCCGCGCCGGTAACAAATGCTCCGGGCCATCGGCTACTCCGTTCGTCGGAAGGATTCGGGTGACGTCGACAGCCGCCGCCACCCCCCCCCCCCCCCAATAATTACAATATTTTACACTGATTTTGCATGGAATGTAGACTCTATTTATATATAACTCAATGGTTATTAGGCGTGTATGTAATTAACATTTATAAAATATATCTATATATTATATTGTTATATTAAATAATAATACAAGCATATCTATAAAAACAAGCAGTGCACTGTGCATTTTATTATATACAAAATTATATAATTCCTGTAGAAATCGCGTGAAGTGTGTACATAATGTGTGGTGTTAGTTATTTAGAATATTTCGAATGTCCGTTTTGTTTCAGTCAACCACATTACAAATATTTTAAACAGCCATTTCAAATTATTTGGGGTGATGTATGTTTCGGTTTGTGTTAGGTAGATATTGAATATGTTTGGCGCTAGGCAAGATTAATATCATAACGATGTTGTAAAAAAAGCGCTCTTTCAGTCTTTAAGAATTATTGCAATCCTAAAATAAATACATGTATCAATACCATCTGATTGTATTATTATTATGCCAGCGTTTTCTGATAGTATTATTATGAGAGCGTGTGGACGGTTTAGGCCCTCTGATTGGTAGAATTCAAATCGTTTGTTTCGGGGAAATTCCGCATAGGAAAATATCACCCATTCTAGGGTTCTTTGAAATTTCAATCCCTGCTTTACCGACCGCTGGAGTAGTTACCATATTGGCCGACAGAGCGCACCTCTGATTTCATTTGAAATAATCCATAACAAATACGTACAATTTCATCCATTCAAACTACCGTTTTAACGCGCATTTAAAAAGAAAACAAACATTTGATTCAACTTAATGACAATAAAAACAGCTCTCTGCATTTACAATTTTAAAAATATTGACATTTAATTTACGTAAATAATAATTTCGCACCATTTTGACAGAACAACTATATGAAGTTCGCGCGTAATACGCTTTTGTTTGTAGGAAGTGTAGGCACTGCCAACCCAATAAAAAAACATGAAACACAATCGGAAGTTAGAAACGCTTCGTTGATTGTAAAATTTGTAAACAAATCTCTAAATCTGACATATATTATACGTGTAATAAAATGTACATGTACTTATATGTATAATAAAATGATAAGTTAGGTTAGGTTAGGCTAGGTTATTATAGGTTAACTATTGTTAATATCACTTAAACTGGGCGAAGCCCAACCAAGTGCCGCCCGCAGGGCCTAGTCGAGGCTACAAGCAAATCAAATGCTAGTCAATGTATACTACCCATAGTAATGACACAAGATTTAAAATACAAGGAAGACTTTTGGTACCGTTATACAATCTTTGCCCAAAGACATCACATGTATATAGCACCTCACCATACAACATATAGACTGCCACTACAGACCATAGCAATAACTAATATTATGTATTCCTTCAACAAAAACATCACTGAATGGCTAATGAGAAAAGATCACAAGGAAATTGAAGACTTTATGAAATAGAACTTGTTATTTTTGCATTGCTAATAGTACCTACACTGTCCGGCATTTTCACTTTATATTATTATTATTTTTTAATTATATATGTATGTCGTCTTTATATCCATGTGTTTAAAAATATACTCTTTATTCTTCTTTTACACACTTTATTAATTCTTCTTAATTTAATATTTATCTAAATTTAACACTTTCTAAACATTGCAATGAAATATTTTATTTTTTTAATGATAAATCCAAAGATATTAGAAGAACTAATTCTTCTAATATCTTTGGATAAATCTCACCTCATACCTCCGAACAGGTTACACATAATGAGAATGTAAAGCATCATTACATTACCTATGTTACACTAGTTGAAAAAGAAACAGTTTAAAGACAATTCAGGACAGTGGAAATTCAACACACCTTTGAAAAGTGATATAAAATCATTAAAACACCTAAACTAACCTAACGTAACCTATTTGGCCTAGTTTCACCTTTCAAAAGTGTGTTGAATTGCCTTAATAATTAATTATAATTATTGAAGACAGTATTAGAAATTCCTAAACGAATATTTGAAACCGAAAATCAGAAAAAGATAGGGTCACATCTAGGACTCGAACCCAGGACCCGTGCCTCGCCGGGGCGCCGCTCTATCAACTGAGCTAATGGGACCCTATCTCTTTCGGTCATATTTAACTGTATCATACTTCGAATAATAACTACCGACATTGCCTTCTTTTTCTCACTGCACATTTTTATTGGCAACTATCTTTATGTATGATCGCAAGTTTCAACACGAACTAAATGCAATCTAGACAGTGTTTTAGATAGATATATCTTATTTTTATTTTAATGTGAGACATCTATTGACTTTATCTGCAAGTCCAGGATGAATATTTTATTTTTTGGAATAACTTAAAATGAGCCGGTGGCAAGGCAAAGGTCCTGGGTTCGAGTCCTAGATGTGATCGTATCTTTTTCTGTTTCAAATATTCGTTTAAGAATTTCTAATATTGTGTTCAATAATTAAATATTACAATTTGAGTTTTACTCTTTAAGTTATTTGAAAAAAAATATAGCCTTAATAATTGTTTGGGGTTGTACGGTTACCAGTAAAAACAGATTTTCTACTATGTAGATAAGGGTCAACATGAAAGATAGACAACTTGGAAGCGTATTTAAACCGGTGTTTAAAAAGTTGTGTACCTACTTAGTAATGTTTACGGTGTGCTGTGTGTAGACACCTAAAAGTATGGATATTATAGTTCCATGGTAGACACCATCAAAACAGCAAGTACAACCAAGGGGCATTTGAATTGCCTATTGTCTTAAGAAAACCATCTACCATCATATTTTTCACGTTCGTGTATAAAACTTAAGTAATGATTAGGTAGACAGACGGGTTTAATGTTTTCTGACATTATATTCAGCTGACGTTTACCCAGCGATACGATATTCCGAACCAGTAAACCTTTCGGTACGTTGTAAAAAACCTGTTGATTGTTTCTTGGCCCATTGTCTTCATCAAGGTTTTTCTCGCCACAATACGCAAGCTTTAATTTCCTCTATGAACTACTTTTATCGATGCTTCTCATTATTTTAAACTAGACAACTGTACACAGATTATATCTGACAGTGAATTATAACAACGCTTCGAAACAAAAGATATGTGAAGTGATTGGGAGCGATGTGAAATATTATTAGGAGGCGAGAAATCATATTTGGACGTAGGATAAACAATGTATTTTAAAGAATTAGCAAATTGAGCATTGAAACGGAAGACAAAAAGCCTTTGAAATTATGATATACGAATTTGTGTGCATTCTCTAAATTCCTTAGACAAATAGGGTACCAAGATTAAGGACGGGTTGTTTCGCAGAATTTGACAATTCATCAAATTTTAAAGTTTATTTACCATACCATATTTCTCACCATGACAGTAAGGGAGACACAACGATTTCCATGAGACCATACTAGTTCAAGTTTGAGGGGTTAAATATAACATCCTTAATTTTGTTTGTATTAGGACAGGTTCTTTTGCAGAATTTGAACAATTCATCAAATTTTAATGTTGATTTTCAAGTTCTGAGAAGGTTCTATTCATGTTCTGTTGTTATGTCATTATTAGCCAGTTGCCACACGAAACTGAAATGATAAAAGATCTTGAATAGAACCTTCACATAACTTGAATACCAACTCTGAAATTTGATGAATTGTTCAAATTCTGTGAAACAACCGGTCTTAAAAGTTCTCAATTTATTTTTTAAATAGTGGAATAAAATATTGGGTAAAACTTTAAATCATAATATTAAATCATTGAAGACAATATTAAGGCGATTCCATACGTAGTAATGCAAAATCATGTGTTTTTGGTTTGAAAATTTGGTCGCCTAGAAATGTTTCAGATGCTTTAATTAAATACTGTAAGTAGAATACATCTGGGCCTTTGAAATAATCGAGTATTTTTTAGATAAGTCTTTTTATAAGCCCAGAAAAAAAATGTATAAGCCCTATGAAAACTGCTTTAAAGTTCAAAATCTCCTAGTTACGAACCCATTTTCGGTTATGATTTTATTGCATAGTGTGGTAAATTAAGTTATTTATAAAATGATCGAAAAAAAATTAAATATTTATGCCTGAACATCCACAAAATAAAATAAAAGGCACTTTTTGGCCATGTTTTTTTCTCTCATAAATCAAAACAGGCGGATGGTGTTAAGCGGGAATTTAAACCTTATCGCCATCTACGTAAGGGTTGTTATTGATAGCGGATCAATTTAAAATATTACACAACGTAGTGCATCGCCTTAACAATGTAAGGTCGAATTAGCTCAGCGGTCAAAGCAATGCCCCGACAAGGCAGAGATCCTACGTTCAATTCCCAGATGCAACCGAAAAGAAAAATGGATATACTTATCCGAGACACTGTCTAGACTCTAGATCGTAGTTTAATTCGGGTAGAATCTTGCAATCATTGCCGAAGTTGATATGGTCAAATTAGCTCAGTGGTGAGAGCAATGCCCCGGCAAGGCAGGGGGTCTTGGGTTCAATACCCAGATGCGACCGAATCATTATCTGTCTTTTCTAATTCACATTGTTGTATGAGAGCGGTAAATATTGTCTTCAATGATTAAAAGTTCTCCATCGATTCTAAAAATAAATAAATGCATTGGAAAGTGAATAAAAACGTGCAACCAATTATTCCATGAACTATCCTAACCTAACTGCATTTCAGGAAATTTTATAGGAGTTATTTTATGTTTCGATAGCGTCACAAGAAAATCATTTATAGTGAATATAATTTAGCAAAACACTTGGTGATATATTTTTACTGATTGGTGCACAGTGCATCTTGTATTTCCAAACTCAACAAAGCCAATAATTATTCGAATCATTATCGCTTATAAAAATAAGCAATCCCTCCTTATCAAAAGGTTGAAATATACTACTCCTCGACAAATAAAGATATATTAGTAAAAAATAATAATTAAAACCTATTCGTAATGCAGTATCCCCGTCTTATCGCAATTGTTTGTGATAAGGCTATCAAAATTAACACTAAAAAGTGATATTATTAAAAATCAAATTTTCCTTGATGTACATCATCTGGAAATGGCCGAAACATGTTACCTCGATGTATTATTTCTTTCGTGTAGAAAACAGTCTCTTCAATCTTGTCTAACTACAATCTAATTGGCTATCTAATATTCTGAATAATTGTCAGTATTTATTTCTTTGTATTTTGCAATGTCTTGAATATAAAATCACCCAAAAATAATTGAATTGTATGTACAAAAATCATTTCGAGAGGCGGCTTTGGGTACCGCCGCCCCGTGAACTATTTATTGGATAACAAACGCCTCTGCCATAGGTCACCCCAAGTCTTTCGCTACTTTTGGTCACTTAGCAGGGGTGTCCGGGTTCATCGGGTGAGGTGTGTTCAGGATGCGCTTGCCCACCAGCTGCGTGTCGTGCCAGAAAGGGAGAGGCTGGTTTGAGGAGACCCTTTGACTTCTCCAACTGGTCTCTCGAGCCATCGCCTTGCGCCGCAGTGGGAGGGATATACAGGGTGTATCGGCACGTACCCGACAAACTTTAACCAGCTATTCCTTAGCATATTTGGAGTAAAAAATCTTATGTGCACTTTGCTGTCCGGTAACGTTTTTTTTTTAATAAAAAAATTATTATTCATATTTTCACCACATGTCACCACTGTTTTATCCTTTGTCAAAGTTTGAAAACCCATCTGGCAATATTTTATTCGAATTCCGTTGAATAATGCACGTGTGTACCTATATTGGCGCACTTTTACAATCACAACGAAATGGCACGGCACCATTCGTCTCATTTTTAACTATTATTATTTAGTGTGTGAGAAAGAGCGAAGACGCTTTTCGACATACTTGCTTATAACAGCTGTTGAACACGAAAAGCAATCCCAATGACAGTGATGTAGTGTGGAAATTTTGAATTTTTTTGTTTTTAATTGGAAAAAAAATGCTACCGGACAGCAAAGTGCCCATAACATTTTTTACTCCAAATGTGCTAAGGAATAGCTGGTTAAAGTTTGTCGGGTTAGTGCCGATACACCCTGTATATTCATATGCCCGTCACTCCTGGATTCACTTAACCCTAGATTCCTACCCAACCATCATACCGTTTACCTTCCCAGAACTGTCTTTCTACCTTTCCTTAAAAAAAAAACCCTCCCCACAGCATCCCAAAATATGACAGGCCCCCAGGGAAATTTTTTCCTGAGGGTCTCCTGCGTGGGGTTAACATAAAAAATAATATTGTTTTTGATTGTCGGGAATTTTTTAGTTACAAATATTTCTTCTATATTTTATTTGGTTTTATGCCCAGCCGGGCTTTTACATGGATTTTAATAAAACAATATATCTAGAGATATATTGAAAATTATATATAAAGTTTTTAAAGCATGAAAGAACGTTGAAGTAATAAACTGAATATGAAACATTTTTGGTAAAACATGTAATGGTACGTATACATTTTCGAACCGAAACGTGAGCCGAGCCACGAATTACGGGAAAGGAACGAAGCAACTGTCAGCGGCGTTTCGCGCCATTTGCGGTTGCTTCGTTCCTTTCCCATAAGTTGAGGTTCAGTTCGGCAGTTCGGTTCGCGTATGTATACATAGCATACCAGTAACATAAAATAATATAGAAACTAGAACAATACAACATATAAAAGAAATCACTAAAATTACATTACCAACGCTACTATAATTTGTATTATTCAACTGATTACGCTTCATTCTATAAATGGAGTCAGTAAATATATCAATAGTACCCCCAAACTTATTTCCCATATCATGGTTAGTGAGTGTGTCTGATAGTTGGTTGTGTATGCATTGCAGAATAATGTTATATTTTGTCTCAGGTTAAAGATTATGAGAAGGTATAAAATACTTAGGTATAATATTTTTTATCACCCTTACTAAAAAACGTGGCGTAAAGTATAAAGCGTCACATACGGTAAGAACAGTGTAAATCTTGACTTATTACTATAGCGTTTGTTTGGTTAAAACGGTCTTCAAGGCCGGCTTTACCACACCAACGTTGAACGGGCGCGTAAGAATCTAATTAGTAAGACGGTATCTTTTACTTTTATGTCAGTGTTATAAGTATTATACTATTGAATATTAGCCTTTCTGTTAAGCCCTGGTTTCACAAATATACTACCATGCCTAAAAAATATATTTCTTCCTTAACCCGAATGCGGCTGGGTCACACTTGTTGTCTTAGCCATCTTGCCAGGTTCCACATAATCAGTTCGCCGTACTGTGATTGTGGGTCAGAGGATACTCTGGACCATAATTTTTTTGAGTGTCCTATCAATGACCAATTTCCAAACTTCATGCATGAATTGGTAAAACTTGATATTAAATTGCCTACCAGTATTCCCTGCCTTCTTAGTTTAAACACTCCTGAAATTTACCATTTGTTGGCAAAATTTATTTATAAAAATGGCCTTAATATCTGACCATAATAATAAATATAAACCAAATTTCTTTCACTTTCATTTGTATTCACTTGTTCAGGTTCCTATTTTTACTAATCCCAACTCTGCATATTTTGACTGAGTTAAAACACTATTCTTTATGCATTTGTATATTTTTCTTGATTCTTTTATTGTATTTGTTTATATTCATATCATAGAACTGTTTTAAAAAAAATAATGCTTCTAATTTTGGAAAAATCTGTTCTTTTAAATAACAAAAAATGCCCACTACTATTGTGCACAGGTTCCTATTTTTATAATTTTGTAATTACCCATTATTACCAGCTCTGTATTGTTTTTGTTAAGTTATGTTTATGTTACACCCATGTTATGTTTATGGTAGGTTTATGATATGTTATGTTCATGTTATGTGCATGTTATGTTATGTTTATGTTATGTTCATAGTATGTTTGTGTTATGTTTTTCTTTATGTTTTATAATCACATTTGTTTACTCCCATATGCTGTGTTTGTTTATAAGATTGCCAATTTCATAATTCTATTTTTAAAAAACGCTACTAATTTTAGAAAAATCTTTGGTTTAATAACGAAAAGCGCCCACTTATATTGTACACAGGTTCCTATTTTTATAATTTTGTGATAATCTACTGTTACCAGCTCTGTACCGTTTATGTTAAGTATGTTATGTTTATGTTATGTTATGCTTATGTTATGTTTATGTTATGTTATATTTATGTTATGTTATGTTTATGTTATGTTTGGTTTATTTATGTTACGTTATGTTATGTTGTTTTATCAATGTTGTTTGGTCAATCATGTCAATTTTATCCTGTAATTTGTTGTATTTATTAATAAGAAAAATGTTGTAATGTATGGCCAAGATCACTCTTAATGGGTGAAAGCCAAAATAAAGAATAAAATAAAATAAAAAAATTAGCCTTTCTTTCATGCCATCAGTACTAAATAATAATGGTATGATATAAGAATAAAATAAATATTGTAAATCGCATAGAAAATCAACAAGGTAAAACTTTCCTTACTTTATGACGAGATCCGCCTTTCCCACGTAGAAACAGGATACCTACGTACTGTCCGCAATTTGGCAATAATTTGAATTAAACATTTCTGTTAAAACCCAAAACGCGTAACATGTTAACATGACACAGCATAGTTTGCAGTCAATTTGTCTAGCAGCAATCATCTCTCGACAACTATTGAGTCATCCAAAACCAGTTATCAATCGATAACTTTAAATGATATTACTTCACTAACGGTATTTTCAACGACATTATTAAATTTTATTCTCAGTTTATTCGTAGCTGTATTCGCCTAAAGTTCTCCTAAAGCTTCTAGCTGAATTTAAATATTTTTCCAATTCTAGGGAGTCTAAATTGCTAGGTAGGTAATATGGCAAAAGTTTACAAAATGAGGCAAGTGTGGTATAGCAACTCTCTCGCCGGTTCTCTGCCCAGCGGAGCCCAATTAATTATTTGTAATTCCGAGAACTGCGGCCGCCATGTTGGTTGTGGTGAATTCGACCATGCCTGTATTTTTTAAAGACCTTCAAAACATGGCAGCAGATGGCGCGTTAAATTTCGCAGTCCCATAGAAACCACACAAAGACAAAGACTTGGTCTATGTTGACTAAATAAATAAACAAAAACAACATGCTCCGTTGTCTTACATACTAGATTAGATGTTTTTATCGCACGATAGAAAGACTAGAAGTGCCGAAATCAGCCTTTTCCATGGGGTGACCTTTAATTCGAGATAGACAAAACACACAATTAATTGCACAGTGGTAAGTTTTCAGAAGATTTATTACATAACCGAAGCTTTTTGGAAACGTCCGTTACGAGTGGCAGCAAAACTTTTTAAACACGGGTGCAGCACTACTAAACATGGCACGATAAAGTGAATCAGATACTCGAGTCGGGTCATGTCAAGAGTCAGAATAATAGAAAAGTATGTATGAATGTGAATGAGGCAAGAAGTGTGTGCCAAGATAGAGTTGTTTGGCGGTCCGTCCTCTCTGCTTACCTCTTCGGGAAGCGGCGTGATGGTTAGTTAGTTAGTTACTATTTTTGATAAATCTTACTTCGAATCGGTTTACAATACACAGAGAAAAATTAGTACGGCCTTTTTATTAAATTACTGTTAAAAATGGGACTGCATGCCCATTTCCTAGTAAAATTATAGTCATTCAGAATATAGCTGAATACGTGTTCGAGCAGGTGGCCTTGTCATAATCAATATAATGGACGAGATGCGAAAATATTATAATTTTTAAGAACACTTTTCGATGCGACTTCTTCATAACATATTCGTACTTAACTGATAGTTTGTTGTGAAATTTTGTCAATTCATTCGTATAGGCTTGCAGTCCCGTTTTTAACAGGAAAAAAAATAATTTGCTAATATTTTTAACAAAATAACGATATTTTATATGAATAAGTTTTCTCAGTGTATGAATACCAATAAATATGCTTAGGATAAATTGAAGCTTTTTCTATTGTTTCATTTAAGTAGAATTAAAACAAAACTGACATTTTTATTTTATTTTCTATTCTTCATTACAAGCACCCGCTAAACTGCGAAACCAGTTTGTCAGCGGGTCAATTTCACAATATTAATTATAAAAACTAAACCTCACATATACCTAACGAAAAGCCACTATACACAAAGAAGAATAACATTTCAAGTGACTTCAATACAAAGGCATAAAATATACAGACATAACACAGTCAACATACTCATAGGCACACACACACTCGCACACAACGTACTTAAACGCAATCATAGGCATAATTATCCAATTATATGCATACAATCAATGGATAATGGATACTAATGTATTATAAACAATATCAATATAAAAATCTAGATTTATTAACCATTTTTTTAGCTTTTTTTAAAATTCATTGTTGGCATCTCATTAAATATAGAAGGTACAAGATAAGCGAATGTTCATTGATCGTATTTATTAGTAACTAACTGTATCCCGCTACGCGTTGCTGTGCCTTAGTCTGTCTGTGCAGATAGAGATACAAAGCGTGTGTTGCTTTTACGTCCAACAGATGGCGCTGTTTTTCAAAAAGCACGCTTTTATCTGTCACAGGTAACATCTATATAATATTATTATATGTCAACATTTTAAAGCGATCTGTGAAGAACTTTTTGAGATTTAAGATTTGAACAAACGAACATTTACATTTTTTTATATTTTTAGACTAGCGGACGCCGCAATACTTCGCTATTGCTAATGTCTTTTTCGGGCGTCTGCGACTTCTTCCACCCTTCACTACTGTATACCACAATGTTAAAAAATTACATTAAGGCGATGCCATACGTAGTAATGCAAAATCATGTGTTTTTGGTTTGAAAATTTAGTCGCCTAGAAATGTTTCAGATGCTGTAATTAAATATTGCGTGTAGAATACATCTTTGCCTTTGAAATAATTGAATATTTTTTAGATAAGTCTTTTTATAATCCCAGAAAAAAATTATGTATAAGGCCTATGAAAACTGCTTCAAAGTTCAAAATCTCCTACTTACGAACCCATTTTCGGTTATGATTTTATTGTATAATGTGAAAAATTAAGTTATTTATAAAATTATCGAAAAAAATTAAATATTTATGCCTGAACATCCACAAAATAAAATAAAAGGCAGTTTTTGGCCATGTTTTTTTCTTGCATAAATCAAAACAGGCGGATGGTGTTAAGCGGGAATTTAAACCTTATCGCCATCTACGTAAGGGTTGTTATTGATAGCGGCTCAATTTAAAATATTGCACGACGTAGTGCATCGCTAGGGCTATTAGCCTGCTAAGTTCAGTTGGCAAGCTGTATGGTAGAATTTTGATTGAAAGGGTAAGAAAGGAAACAAAGGATAAAATATGGGATGTGCAAGGTGCTTTTATGAGTGGAAGGGGGTGCATGGACCAGATCTTCTCATTGCGTATGCTCACCGAGAAGTTTCTGGCAAAAAACCAGAAACTTTTCTGTGCCTTTGTAGATCTACAAAAAGCATACGACCGAGTCGACAGGAAAAAGCTATGGAAGGTGTTGTCCAAGTATGGAGTGAATGCGAATCTGACTCAGGCAATTGCGTCTCTATATGAGGGAAGCGTTGCATGTGTTAGGGTGAACGGTGGTTTTACGGGTTGGTTTGATATCACAAAAGGTGTTAAACAAGGCTGCGTAATGTCACCGTGGTTATTCAATCTATACATGGATAATTGTATGCAAGAATTGAAAGATGTGGGATTGGGCGCGAATTTGAGTAATCTGAAAGTATGTTGCCTGTTGTATGCTGATGATGCGGTGCTGATTGCTAATAGTATGGATGATCTGCAGTCTCTCGTGTCTAGGATGAACGAAGTATGCGTGAAGAATGAGTTAATGATGAATGTAAGTAAGTCTAAAGTAATGGTGTTTGAAAGAGAAAGTACGAAAACAGTGTGTAATATAGCTGTGAATGAGGAATACTTGGAGCAGGTGGATGAATTTGTGTATTTAGGAAGCATGTTTACGAGTGATGGGAAGGCTGACAGAGATATTGAAAGAAGAGTAAATGCAGGTAACTCCATTAATGGAGGACTGAACGCAGTTGGCGCTAACAAAAAATTGTCCAAAGAAGCGAAGTTAGCAGTCCACAATGGAGTGCTGGTACCTACCCTGATGTATGGAAGTGAGGCATGGAACTGGCAAAGAAAGGATGAAAGTAGATTGAATGCTGTTGAAATGAGATCCCTGAGGCGTATGTGTGGTAAAACCATGTATGATCGTGTGAGGAATGTGGATATCCGCAAAGAGTGCAAGGCTGATGTAAGCGTAATGAGTAAGATCAAGAAAGGGACGCTTAGATGGTTTGGGCACGTAGAGCGAATGAGCGAAGAAAGGAGTGTAAGGAGAATATACGATGCAAATGTGAATGGTAGCAGAAGTCGGGGGCGCCCGAGGAAGACATGGCACGACCAAGTGAATCAGATACTTGAGTCGGGCCATGTCAAGAGTCAGAACAATAGAAGAGTATGTATGAGACGATGTATGAATGTGAATGAGGCAAGGAGTGTGTGCCAAGACAGAGTTGTTTGGCGGTCCGTCCTCTCTGCCTACCCCTGCGGGGAAACGGCGTGATGGTTAGTTAGTTAGTTAGTTAGTAGTGCATCGCCTTAAATCGACTTGAATTCGACGTAACTCATTCCGGTGCAGAAATATTGCGTTAAATATTCCTCGAGCGTCCCAGACTTATTCAACCGTTCATACCACTATATAAATACTCCTGGCACTAATAAGAATACTTTGAAATTTTTTTTAAATAAAACCACTTTTGCGCTATAATCGAACGTTTCTAGACTCCGTTTGTCTCCATTACCCAGTCATGGTGATGGCACACTAAGAATATACACATTTGGCCTGTATTATTGGTATTCCTCTTATACTAGGTAATCTCTTCAGTTGTTGGTTCGGGACTACGTAGATGAGTAACTTTACAGTCTCAATCATCGATCCATTTCTCAATCCTACTATTTCTTTCCTCGCTTCATTGCTTACACGATCGAACTAAGAAGTTAATGTTTTCATCCCACAACTCCTCGTGTTTTATAAATTACACCTACAACATCACACATAGTTTTTAAGAACAAAACTAAGGTCCCTCATGCCTCGAGCCGCACGAAGAAGGCAGAAAAAACAATGCCATCGATTTATGATTCGAGATTTTGACACCCAAAAGTATAAGGACGGGTTGTTTCCCAAAATTTGAACAATTCTTAAAATTTCAAGTTGATTTTCAAGTTCTGTGAAGGTTCCATTTTTAACTTCTGTTATTCTTTCAATTTGAAAAATTAATTTAAAACAATCATCACAATCTTCCGATTACATATCTGCCCTGATGATGGACACCGTAATTTCAGAAAAAAACAATATTTTATTTTATTTATTTATTTCACGCCTATTAAGGCTTTTACATACATATATATATAAAAAAATATTTACGAAATTATACAAGAAAATAGTGCAGGAAACGACTATTTAAAACAATTGCAGAAAAATAAATATAAAGTCAAAATATCACTGAACTTGATCTACACAGCATGCAGAAAACATAAAAAGTCCAAAATATTTTTTTATGTTTCAGTTGACAAAATTATTACATGTTAGTAAAATCAAATTAAATACCTTTATTAAAATTGATGTACTAAATATATCAACAACATCGTAGTATTTGTTTCCTAGCTGTTGAATCCGTCGCATAGGAGTGTGATATTGGGACGTTGATATAGAATTGATACAATAATATGGTAGGTACTGTCTTGTAACCGACCTGCTTATATGTAATATATTTAGAATAACTTTATATTATCCATACTAGTAAATTGTAGTAATATGTTAATGGAATCCTCAGCACGGAAGATCCCAGTGAGGATATCACTATCCCTATTTTTCACAAAAAAAGAAAGATAATAAAAACACTTATTATTATTAATGCCGTCCAAAACGTTGGCTAAAGAAGGAGGTAGCACAACACGGCATAATACCCTAAAAATAAATCACTATAATGCCAGCAATATTTTTTGCAATTTTTATCACAAATTCTCGCTTTATTGACAAATTATCCCCGGATTTACGTATTTTTGTTCACGTTCGATTTGATTTTTCGCCATTTGTGCCCAACAATCGTCCTCTCCGTATTTTAACGCGAGATTTGAACCTGACAAAAAATAAACGTTGAAAATATTGCGTCGTGAATGTCAAATAAACATAAATTAGTTTATACATCATTTTGAATGGGGAAATATTCCGAGAAATGCTTCAAACTTATAAAGTCTAGCTCGGGGAACGACAACCTTTTGAACAGGGAAGGCTTTATGGTTAATTTCGATTTAAAAATATGTATATTTTTTTAACTGTACTTACCTACCTACCTTTGTTTTAAATTTGACTAAAATACTTCAAATGAACGAGTTCATTGGAAATGGCAGCATAATTTACACGCATGTAATGCTCTTGGTGCCTATTGGTGCCTTTTATACAATAAAAATCGAGAAATGGCATAAGCCTCATTTTTAGTGGAGGGTATGGGTACCGCCGCCCGGGAACCTTTCATATATACATATGACAACCAACACCTCCGCCATTGGTCACCCCAATTGGTTCGCCACGATTGGTGACTTAGTAGGGGTGCCCGGATTCAAGGGGTATGGATTGTCAAGGTCTTGACGGCGGATGCGTAGGAGGGATGGATTCATACGTTTGTCACTTCTGGACACATCGACCCCCAGATTCCTACCATCCCCTCATACCCTTTTCCTTCCCAGAATTTCCTCTCATTCCTTTCCTTAAAAAGACCCTTCACATAGCATCTCCAAAGATGACATAATATGCCTGAGGGAAATTATTTTCTTTAGGCATTCCGGGTGGGATAGTGTTGTAAAAATGTAAAAAAATGTTGTGATGTAAAAAATATATCTTTTGGGGTGATTTTCACAAAAACGTGGCAAATCAAATTATTCAGAGGGACCTAGTCAATATATTATTACATACAGCATAATCTACATTGTATTTTTTTTAATAAATAGGTATAATGTAACTAACTAAATTTTCTCTACTTTCTATAAATATAATATGCATATACTATATATGTAAACCTTCGGGAAGAAATTTTCTAAATCATAGTGAAAACTTTATTAAAATCCGTTGCGTAGTTCAGAAGAACTAAGCACACAAACAGACAGACGCGGATAGCGACTTCGTTTTATACTATTTAATGATAAATTCTACGAAGAAAATATGTGGAATGAAAATTTACAATTTCCATCAAAGTCTGAAGGTGTAAAAGGAGTGGGATGGGAGCTTTCTTGGCCAACGGAATTATCTCTGAAAAGGGGGAAAACATAATAAAAGTTTGACAGTTCTGTGACTAAATACTAATAAAATTAACCAATCAATGAGGAAAACTTTGAATTAAAAATTCTCGGTAAATAAATTAAATTTGCCTCTATCTTTCCCATGTTACCTACTCATTAATAAATACCAAATGTTCAATGATATATGATAATATCAAGAATACATTTACTTATCAAGAACATTGTTATAAAGGAGGATGGCAGTCTACCTTTGTTACTCTGCAGCAAATTATAAAAAAAAAGTTTTTAAATAAAACTGCAAAAAAAAGTTAGTATTTTTTAATCGTAATAAGAAAAATAACTGCTATTAAAAATGCAATTTAATTCCTAGGTTACACAGAAAAATGTTTCCACATATTTTTTAGTTCTTGTTTTATGTGAAAGCATACAAGAGTCCCAACTGCTCCTAACCGTCTTGAGCCAGTGAGACTATGGCATCCAAAATTGAGGTGTGATGTGAGGCTGAAGGTAGTGGGGAGGAGAAGGAGATGGGGAAGAGGAAGGCGGGAAAGTACCTGGGTAATCAGATATGGTCACTAAACACGGCCAAAGCCGTAACAAGTAACGTTTCAATTCTGAATGGTGGTCTTACATAAGGACGGGTATCTTCCACCCTAGAACGTGCCTCAAATATACTTAACGCAAATATATTAGAAAATTGTAAAATTTACTTGCGTACGCCGAGATTGAACCCGCGACCTCCGGCTTGCTACTCGAGATCCTTACTCGAGATCATTATCATTAATAATATTATTCGTTGATACAAACACAACACAACAGCTTCAGAATTCGAAAATCGAACGTGTTTTAAAAACATACAGGGTGCGGCAAAAAGACGGTGTAGTTTTGAAGAGCTATTAAAATAAACGGTTCAATTTACAGACATGGGGTTTATTTTATATTGTTCGATACATCATGCCGGTTTATGCATCGACCAGAAGATGACATCAGAAATATGGTGGTCCCCAGCAGCGATACATTGATGAAGGCGATTTCTGAAGTTTTCGGCCGCATTTTGGCACAGTTTGAGGGGTAAATCGGCGATTTCCTCCCGAATTCGATCCTTGAGTTCTTCCAAGGTATTAGGTCGAAGTTTAAAAACATTTTCCTTCAGGTAGTCCCGCAGGAAGAAGTCACAAATTGCTGCCGGAAATCCCGATGGGTTGGGGAGGAAGTCGCCGAAGTCCCAGTGTTGTCCGGACCAAACCATGGTAGCTACTGAAAACAGCACGACCCTCCCGACACAATGAGACCCCTCCCAGGTTCCTGTCCGTTTTGCTGCGCATACCCTGTATATGTACAAAAAATGGTAAACGGATTCGAATCCAATTGAAAAATTTGACAAAATAGACTTAATACGTGGATTTAAAGAATAATTACTACTAATAATATACATATCAGGTACGTATAATAAATTATTACAGCAGAAAAATTCGGTAAGGATGAGGAAACAGGTTACAGACAGCTGTCTCAGTTCGACTATCCGTAAAAAAAATAATTTCCCGCTATTTAGTTTAGGGAATGCGGTAAAAGGGTTTAGCAGACAAAAGCGGTCCCTTTATAAATTCTTTTCTAAATCGATTTGAATGATTTAACGACCCCAGGGCCAACAGCCGGATCTCTATAGAAAATAATAAGCTGATATATTATTATAGAAATTGGGCATGGAAGCTTCGGTTCTGCTGTTGAGAGCCCCGTTGTAACCTCTCTTTCTGTTTCACGTGTCGTTTTTGAAAAAGAGGGATAGGTGACGATGGAACTATCAGCGGTACGCCTAAAGGATCCCGTCTGGCCTAAACAATGCGTGTTACCTGCTCATAAAATCCAAATGACCATTCTTCAGTGATATTTCTTGGCGTGAAATAAATCAAATGCTGAAACCACGATTTATTGAAAATTTTACGAAGTCCTAAAACACAAAATGTATACTAAAAACCACCTCTAATTTGAGAGCCGGGTTTTGGTACCTCTGCCATAGGTCACTACAAGTAGTTCGCTACGTTTGGCGGTTTAGCAGGGGTGCCCGGGTTCATCGGGTGAGGTGTGTTCCGGATGCGCCCGCCCACCAGATAAGTGGCGTGCTAGATCGGGAGATTCTGGTTTGGGGAGATCCTTTGACCTCTCCAACTGATCTCTCAACCCATCGCCTAACTCCACAGTGGGAGTGATATATTCATAAGTCCGTCACTCCTGGATACTCTGATCGTTAGATTCCTACCAAACCCTCATACCTTTTACCTGCCAGATCATCCTGTTCATACCATACCATGGGTTCGAAGGCTATGGGCAGCTGGGGCATTTGAATTGATCCAATCTTCTTGAGTTTTTCGTTGAATTTTCTCTTATCGGACGATCAAACAACCCAATTTATGGAAAATTGCGTTGATTTGATGATTTTGTCGCACGTGAATTCCTAAACAACTGGGCCTAAATGTACTTTCAACTTCTTTTTAAAAATACCCTCCGCAAGAAAATGATATGGGCTTCAAATCTCACTTGTGAAGCTAAGCAAAATGATAAACTAGAGGAATTATACCCAATAAATACTGCATTGACAATCGTCGTTTGACATTGGCAGGTCGATCGAGTGACATCAGCAATCAATCACGATCACAGGTTGGAAAATGAAAATACGCGTGGAGATAGATGCTCCTAATTTTTCCTGCAAATAATGTCATGACGTTGTTTCGCATAACGATGCTGGCAGAACTTACATTATAATACCTACATAACTGTTTTGTACCTTAAAGCATATCAGCTGAAACCTAAATTACGAAATATATAAATATTGTTTTTATATGCATGTAGGTAATAAAAGAGAAAAGTATTAATTATTGTACTTATATGTGTATGAACGTCATTCATAAAAAAATAAGATACAATTTCTACGAACAAATATACACATTGTGGTTTGACATTATACATTCATTAAAAAAATACTTTGCAAAATACCACTAATTATTGAAGACAATATTAGCGACTTTCAAACGAAAATATGAGACAGAAAAATCTAGGAATTTATCGATCTTTGCTACACGGAGAAAACTTCATGATAAACAATATTGCTAATTTATTGAAAAAACTCTTAAAATTATTCGTATTCCTGTTAAAAGCGGGATTGTAGGCCATCAACCGAAGGATTTAAAATTATCCTAAATACTTTAAGTAAAATACCAATGTTTTGTCACGAAGTCCGAACACGTGTTCGTAAAAGTCGTCACATCTTTGCATTTTGGTGTGATATTATTAAGACCAACGGAGTACGATAAACACGTGTTTCGATATTATTACGAATTTACCAACACTCTATGAGGAAGCGGTTTACAGACCCGTTTTTAATAGGGTGACGAATAATGTGAAGAGATTTTCAATAAATCAGTATTAATCTTTTTTCTTCGTGTACCACTAATCTAATCCGACCATATCGCCTTCGGTTATATTTAACTGTATCTACTTCGACTAAGAACTACCAACATATTCTTAATTTTTGTAACGCACCTTTTTATTGGCTGCTTATCTTACGTATGTACGATTACAAGATTCTTTCCTTCTACCTTCTACCACTAATTTCATTGAAATATTTTAAGCCTATTGATACTAATACCTATAATAATAATACTAAAGAATAAGCGTTCTCAGTCTTTTTTAGATAAGTAACGATTAAAAGTTTAAACCTAGGTTAAAAAAATATTACACCAATACAATTAAATGAGTTAAGTATACAAAGTACCTAACTGTTTTAATTCATATAAAAATTAATCAATAATGACATACGTATTTGTTAATATATTAATTTGATAGGTAGATAGCCCAAAACAATATAAAATAAGAAACTACAGCTGGGCACACTTAATTTTGCATCCTGCCAAAAAAGGAACTAACGCAGAAACAATTAAGGAGCGTTTTCACAAAGACAAATATCTAGGTTTTTGTTGATTCTTATTCTCTATGGCTAGCATTACACTTGTAAGTTTTTTCGTAAATTTACGACTTCTAGCCAATGGGCATCTTGCATTTTGAAAATCCAATGCACCCATTGGCTAGAAGTCGTAAATTTACGAAAAAACTTACAAGTGTAATGCTAGCCTATGTACCATGTAGCATAGGGCATGGATGTGTTCTAGAAATGGCTAATTCAGATTTACCTGCAACATGTCTTATACAAAATGATACATATTCACTAAGAGAACCATCTACATACTATTTATGTAAAAGTGAAATAACTAGGTAGGTATATAATGTAAAATAACAGTTATTAGCTTATTTCAGGGTATCTGAGTAGGCCACCAGTTATATAAGAAATAAACTTTATTTCTGATTTAAAAATTCTGAATTCTGATTCCCTATTAAAAGTTTTGCCTGCATTTTTTGTATGTACGTACAATAGTAAGCCTTATATTTTGAATTAAGGATTTTTACTTCAATAATTACAAAATCACTTTGTGGCGTCATTTAAATTTAAATAAAATATATAAGTTTATAAACACCACTATTTAATCAAAAAGGATCGCCATGTTTTAAAACCAATGATTTATTTGTCAGGATAAACGTATAATGAAAATTAACAAATTTAAAAATAGACAGATAAATAAGTAACAATAAAAATATTATAATGTTATTTCTTTTATGTAAAAAAAATAAATTTACAGTTATTTCGTTGCAAGTTTGTACTTTGAAAGACAAAGCAAAAATATTTATTTTAATATATTAATTGTATATTGATTTTATTGTAGAACGAAGATGTATTCGTATTTCGCAATGCGAAAACTTTTTTTTTCATATTTACAGATACTTGTCTATTGTGAAAATTTGCAATTTTCGACTTATTTTTAAATAAAGATGGCTTTTCGCAAATGAATTGAGTTTTCGTGTTAATCATCATGACTCAACATTTAATTAAATTTAAATTTAAGGATTATCATAAAATATTGATACAAACTGATTATTCCCTTAAGTCAGATTAAAAAAAATTGTACTTATTTCTCTATATGATAACACTCCTTAATTTTGAAATCCGGTTCCATGGCAACTCAGGATATTGGCAATTAAACACACTTTTAAAAAGTGATGAAAAAAAACATGTCAATAACACCTAACCTATTTAAACTAGTTTTTTTCAATACTTTCATGACTTTACATAAATCAATGTTCAAGAGTGTGTTGAATTGTCGCTGTCCTAAGTTGCGCGTTACGCGGTTACCGTTACGTGGACTTGAAGATGGACTACAAAAAGAAGGAATTACATAATGATTTTAGTGACGTCACCGATGATAAATTTGTACAGAGATGTGGGCACCTAGGCCGTAAGACTCAATGACAGCATCTTCCGGAAAATCTATACATAGCACATATACCTATCGACTCCATAATGGTGTATGGTAATTTATGTACAATATTAGATCGTGTGGGGAAAGCAATAACTGAAGAGAGAACAAACCAGTCCAAAGAAAGAGAAGATCAAAAATTGAGATTATTTTTTGCAAATTGGCGCTTCTATGGTTCAGTCTATTCTGGCGTTTATTGCCCTTTCAAATGTGGTAGTAAGCAACAAGTTGTGGTAAGAAACATTATAAATAAATAAATTCGTCTTCAATATGTAATTGCAAATTCACCTCGTGGCGACATTTATTTATTATTTATTTATTTGTATAAAATAAATAACTTTGTATACACCACTATTTAATCAAAATAATCGACACGTTTCAAAACAAATGGTTTCTTGGTCAGAATAATTAAATTTTTGTGTCATAAACAGGATTCTGTTGTATTAATTTATAAATATTTATTTTTCGGAATAACTTTATTGAGTAAAACCTCAAATTGTAAATTTAATTATTGAAGACAATATTAGCGATTTCTAAACCAAAATCTGAAACAGAAAAAATCAGAAAAGGATAGGTCACATCTAGGTGTCCCGGCAAGACAAGGGTCCTGGGTTCGAGTCCTAGATGTGATCGTATCCTTTTCTGATTTTTCTGTTTCAGATTTTCGTTTAGAAATCGTTAATATTGTCTTCAATAATTAACTATTACAATTTGAGGTTTTACTCAATAAATTTATTCCTAAAAATAAATATTCATTCTAGACTTGCAGAAAAGTCAAAAGTCATGTCGCACATTAAAAAAAATAAATAAATAAGGATAGGTTTATCTAAAAAAATGCCGTCTAGATTGCATTTAGTTCGGGTTGAATCTTGCGATCATACATAAAGATAGTTGCCAGAAAAAAATGAAGACAATGTTGGTAGTTCTTATTCGAAGTATGATACAGTTAAAAGTGACCGAGGGGAATAGGGTCCCATTAGCTCAGTGGTAGAGCGGTGTCCCGGCAAGACAAGGGTCCTGGGTTCGAGTCCTAGATGTGACCGTATCCTTTTCTGATTTTTCTGTTTCAGATTTTCGTTTAGAAATCGCTAATATTGTCTTCAATTATTAATTTATAAATGTTTTGGAATCTTTTTTCATTTTTGACGGCCTCCGACTAGCCTAAATTTATTTGGATTGATTTGTGTTATTTCACAATTTAATAATTTTTGACGGCCTCCGACTAGCGTAAATTTAATTGGATTGATTTGTGTTATTTCACAATTTAATGATTTAAAATAATATAAGGTATATTTGCGGCACGTTCAAGAGTGGAAGATATTATCAGTATTGCCCTGGTGTAAGACCATGTCAGGTATCACGTTTCTACGTTATGATGTACGTAGGTATTTTGATGAAGAAAAATAGCCAACCTTAAAAGTATTGTTTTGTTATTAGTACTTCTTTCTACCTGTTTCTAATAAAAGATGCATTTAAGTATGACAAAAGTAATCGAACGGGTTTCTTTGTGTTTTACTGAAAGTTTATTAGGAAACCTATCAATTCATTCGTTAAGGCGATGCACTGCGTGGTAATGCAAAATTATGTGTTTTTGTTTTGAAAATTTGGTCGCCTAGAAATGTTTCAGATACTTTATTTAAATACTGCGAATAGAATACATCTTGGCCTTTGAAATAATCGAGTAGCTTTTAGATAAGTCTTTTAATAAGCCCAGAAAAAAATAATGTATGGACCTATGAAAACTGCTTTAAAGTTCAAAATCTCCTACGTACGAATCCATTTTCGGTTATGGTTTTATTGTATAATGTGACAAATTAAGTTATTTATAAAATGATCGGAAAAAAAATAAATATTTATGCCTGAACATCCACAAAATAAAATAAAACACACTTTTTGGCCATGTTTTTTTCTTGCATAAATCAAAACAGGCGGATGGTGTTAAGCGGGAATTTAAACCTTATCACCATCTACGTAAGGGGTATTATTGATAGCGGCTCGATTTAAAATATTATACGACGTAGTGCATCGCCTTAAAGGCGTGCAATTCAGTTTTTAACCGTATTACATAATAAAATAGAATAATTTAATAATAATCTTTAAAAATTTAACAATATTTTATATCAGTAAGTATTCTCCGTACATATCTACTGTGTCAAGATTGCAGGAATTAATTGCTAACCAACTGATAAAATAGGATCTTGGACCTAACGCGATGCAATGTTCTAGGTCCGTAGAAAAAAAGGCGATTTGCGGTCCGGGTGTTGCGATTCGATATCATCTGGCTACCGCAATTTCTGTTGTTATTATTGTTAATGATAACATACACAATTATTATTATTATTATTCGCTTTAATCTGAAAATGACCGCAAAGGATAGGTCCGGGATCCGAAAATTGCCTGCGGTTGGCGAACATAGAACAACAGAAGGTAAGTTATTTTTTTATTTGTCTGCTAAATCGAACTTTTGACAATGTCACAAGAAAGGGAAAAAAACAGTTTTTTTTATTAAATAAACATATTGTGCTGCCGGAAGTAGTTAGTCTGTGTACAATAATACTCAAAACAGAGTGAGATATTATATCCGAAAGAAAAAACGCAACCTAACCTAACCTAAAAACGGATCCCAACTCAACAACCTATCTCGAAGTAAGATGGGATGAACAAACCCTCGTCACAGTTGAAGCTTTATCTGTGGTTGGGGAGATTATTTATTAATAATCTCTTCAAATTATTGGTAGTCCGGTTAAAAACGGGATTGCAGGCCGTTTCCTCATAAACTTTTAGTAAATTCCTGATATATCGGAACACGCGTTCATGCACCTGCTTTACCAATATATAGTGCATATTGCCTTTATAAGATATAGTGACTAAATGCGAAAATAATAGGATTTTAATGAACATGTGTTCCGACGTCGTGATAACATATTCGTTTTTTACTAAAAGTTTATCAGGAAACCTATCAATTCATTCGTTAAGGGATTGCACTTCCATGTTTAATTTGAAGAGATTTTTCCTAAGTTGGCAATACTCATTTTTCTACGTGTAGATTTGAATAGTCAGTTATTTCCCAACCTTCCTCTTACATATATCCTTACTTTCCCCAATATTGGAGATGCCCTAGTACAACTGGATTCGTGGGTATTTCAAAAATTTGAAAAAAGTACCCTAATCAAATATATTAATACATCGACCCTCCGAAAAAGGATCCATTTGAATAGGGCAACATTCCCATCTAATATTTTAATATAAGACGACCATGACTCATTTAACATGTTGCTCTAAATACTAACTGAATTAAAATGGTTAGCTGTGATGGAAACACGAATATTCTAATCAAGACAACAACAATAATCATCATAGAGACTTTAATTAAATATTACATTAGTATCCTTTGCAGGCGATCTGCGCAGGTGTGCGAGTTACACTGAGATAACTATGTACCTACGCCAAACTATGATACGAGTAGACTCGTCTTATACAATTAAAAACTGCACAGTATATTTATATGAACATCACACAATAGTATTTATTTGTTGTTTTTGTGTTTAATTCGTAGAACTCCATTTAATTTTTTATAAATTTAATTTAGATTAAATTTGATAATATTATTATTAAGTTCTGCAAGTGTTTTAGTTTTTTATTATTGTGACAGCTGTTTCGGCTTACAAGGCCATTTTCAAACTGTGGTTAGTCCACATTGAGACGACGTTTTTATACTATTTCAAATGTAAATTTTGAAGGTGCATACATTGATTTATTACTGGTTACAACGATGACAATATGATCTATTGTTGGTTAAACCAATCTATGTTTTCCCCTCAGTAAATGGTAATGGGTTCTTAATTATTTACTAGTGACTTTATTGCTATGAATTATTTGGGTGCATTATACTGCTTGGGTTTTGTGAAAATACTGAGAAGTGGTGAGTAAATTATTTTCCGTACTTTATTAATTAGTGTTAAATTTGGGTCATTCGTTCGTTTATTGATTTCTAATTGTTCAAGTAAATTTAATCTAATGCCCTTTTTTTCTATATGCAATGGTTTAGGACCCTTGTTGTTAAGTGGGGTATGATTATTCACCAAGAGATGTTCTGCGAATTTTGAGGATGTGTTTTTATTATTGTAGATCATATTGTAGATCATATTGTCATCGTTGTAACCAGTAATAAATCAATGTATGCACCTTCAAAATTTTCATTTGAAATAGTATAAAAACGTCGTCTCAATGTGGACTAACCACAGTTTGAAAATGGCCTTGTAAGCCGAAACAGCTGTCACAATAATAAAAAACTAAAACACTTGCAGAACTTAATAATAATATTATCAAATTTAATCTAAATTAAATTTATAAAAAATCACACAATAGTCTCAGTGGCAATATGGACAATATGCAATAAGCATGTTACAAAAATTAATATTCACCTATCTAACTTTTTTATTATTTTATAAATGTCGTTATCATAAAACCACTTTTGACAATGTCCAAACTGCTCGTGATACTAGAACTAAAGCACATAATCTCTTACAAATCACTTTCGCTAAAACAACTTTTGGACAGAGAAATTATAGATATTTTGCAACAAGGCTATGTAATGCTCTCCCACTAGCCATTAGACTGAACAGTTTTTTTTTTGAAATATAAAACAGACACCAAGTCTTGGATCATCAGCCAAGACAGATCCAAGATCATTTTTTTTATAAAAACCCTTTCATAAGTATGTACTCCAACTAGATTTTATTTTAGACAATTTATCATTTATTCTTATTATTTATTATTTTTTATCATCTTCACATTGTCATTTGATGTAATGAAATCTTATATGTATCAAATAATATGTAAACATTAATGTATGTATCCAATACGTCTGTCTCGGTTCCATGATAACTCAACACAGTGACAATTCAACACACTTTTAAAAAGTGATATAAAGTCATTAGAAACGATGGAATTTTTTTTAACCTAACCTACTTAACCCAGTTAATAAAGCTTTTGTTTCATCACTTTCCATGACTTTATATAACTTTTTAAAGATGTGATGATTTATCCGGTCACCGTCTGTCTCGACACAGGTATATCCTAGCGAGACAGAATTAAAATACTATTCAGTTTGAATTTTTCAAAGGTCGCTCTAAAACGATCGAAATCTAAAATATTTGCACTAAATAAATTAACATTAAAATCTGTTTCTGAATCAGCAGACACTGTTGGATTAGACTCTTGCTTAGTGAAATTTGCACAGCCGGCAGAAAATTTTCAACTCTTTGATACTAGAGGCAGGTCTACTATAAATCTATGTACATTCAGCCTTGTGAATTATTGGGCTTAACGTATTCAAATCATAGGGCCGCAGCAGCAAGGTCGGCAGTGGAACAGCTACGCCACCGACACCGCCACCATCAAATAGGTACGGGTACGGAGGCCGCTATTATTTAAAATGGCCGCGGTGGGGGAAATTAAAAAAAAAACACACACACACCGTTCCATTACACTCCATAATATACATTATAATCTAAGCGGCGTTTTAATGACTTGCCGAAATTACAAATTACTATTACATTACGAACGATGACAGTGTTTCCAGATTTGGTCGTAGGACATGATTATTATCAGAGCGGGGACGAGGCATTCTATCGCCCGGGCGTCCATTTTAAATCGCTTCCACTCAATATGGCAACAATTTAGTTTTGAAGCGAAAGTGAAAAATGATATAATTTTCATTTAAAATGGGTGATATTTTTTTATACTTAGGTAGTGACTTCGTGAAATGAGAGTGTGCCCAGTTGTTAGGCCCTCCACAATAAAGACCAATGTCTAAAAGTAAAACGATATCTTAGAATCAATTGAAGATCGTAACTGATCTAGATCTTAGTAAAAAATGTAGCCCTGTTAGGTACTAGGTACTCTTTATAAATGCATTCGCTAAATACGTGTTAACATATGACTAAATAAAGATTAGAACAAAAACATAAAAAAAAACTAATTTTCCGGCTTTCTCGTCAATGTTGGCAACCTTGAACAATGGAGCATTCTTTACCCCGCCACGACTCGGAATATTTTAATATTAATTTATAACGTTCCAAAAAAAAGTTCATCATAGCGGAATTAAAATGTAAAGGTCCGCTACTGTCCTTAAACTGTATAAAATCTTGTACCTAAAGGCTTTTTAAAAATGTCTTTAATTTTGAGCGCAATTAAACGGATAACATTATTAAAAAAGAACAGATATCCAGAGACAAATTGAGTAAGGCGATGTGCAAATTGATGGTCTCAAATAAATTAGAAAAAAATGCAATTTTTCAACAACCTGAAACCAGAGTGCAGCCAAAAATGTAGTCCTCTGCCATCTACCGTCGAGACACATAGCTGAACCTTCTCTGCAAAATGCCGAAGGGACAGCGCGCACCATCTAGCGGCGACGCCCGAAGCTCGTCCGTGAAAAACCGACGCGGAAACCTGGAAATCCGAAACCGAGAAAATGCCGCAGCGTGTAGGGGTGAAAAGCGCAGAATAATAGCAGGTTATATCATACTGAAAATAAATCAATTTAAAACATGCTTTGTTAAAAGGGAAGCTTTTCAAAAATGTCGTAAAATGTCTAAAAATGCCTTGCATCGTTTAATGAGTATTTTGTGGCAGGGACGTGGCAGCGATGTTTTTCAATTTTAGTAAATTAATTCCCAATACAGAAAGTTTTGATTAACTTTAGATATATTTTTCCAGGTTTATACAGTGTTATAAAACTTACTCCTGTTCAGGTGTGGGAGTAAAAAAAATGCACAGCATCGTTTCTTGCCAATGACAACCACTAAAAACATCTGGCTGCCATTGGAAAAACGACAGAAAATGTTTCAGGTTTATTTTTTAATGCATCTTTCAAATAGATTCAACGACAGGAACTATATTGTCACCATATAGAATTATGGCCCCGATAGAAGACGAATACAAACGAGCTTTTATATTTCCTAACACGATACCCATGTATGCTTCCCTGATTTGTGGGAATAAATTGAATCTCTGTCGTTCGTTATATATTTTATTCGTCAATCTTCGGTTTCTAGTACATTCATAAAGACATACTGCACACCTAAATAACATTACAGATTTTCACAAGCAAGTCGAGTTTGAACAGCGAGGCGAGGTAGCCAACACGACCCAAGGTCGCACCTTTCTACCGGCGAATTTCAGATGTGTTGTGTTCATCATTATATATATTATAGCATAGCTTTAAATTATACATTTAAAGATAGGTACTCGCTGATCAGGCCGCCATAACCTGATTTATATATCAACAAACATTCATGATGACATTTCGATATTTTTGTGCTAAATAATCGATCACTGAGAAGGGGTCCCCACTCGGTAGGTAGAAAGAGAACGAATATATCTATTAGTAATTTTGAATGGAGCTGACAGATTACTCTATACGGATCATGGCTTGTCATATTTCAGCGTATACTAGTACTATACTTCAGTATTGCCCTCGTGAAATACCACCATTCATCGAAATATTGCTTGAAATGGCTTTAGCCGTGTTAGGTGACCAGATCTGAATAGCCAGGTACTTCCCCACCTTCATTTTCCCCATGACCTTAAACTCCTTCCCCTCCCCACTACATTTATACCCGCGGTTAGGAGCTGTTGGGACTTTCATAAAAGCATGTGAAATAATATCAGTACTTAGGACCTTATAAAAATGATTCTACATATTCGGAAAGTTCTTATTTAATACTAGCTGTACCCCGCCACGCGTTGCTGTGGCTCAGTAAGTCTGTGCAGACAGAGAAACAATATCGTGTGTTGCTTTTACGTCCAACGGATTGCACTGTTAAAAAAACATGTTTGTCCAACAGATGGCGTTATTTAAAAAAAAATGTTTTTATCTGTCACATGTGACATCTATATGTATAATATGAAAATACACGCGTATTCAAATGTAAAATTGTGTCAAAATTTCAGAGCAATTGGTGTATTAAGACGGTATATTTATATTATATTGAATATAAACTAACTAACCATCACGCCGTTTCCCCGCAGGGGTAGGCAGAGAGAACGGACCGCCAAACAACTCGGTCTTGGCACACACTCCTTGCCTCATTCACATTCATACATCGTCTCATACATACTCTTCTATTGTTCTGACTCTTGACATGGCCCGACTCAAGTATCTGATTCACTTGGTCGTGCCATGTCTTCCTCGGGCGTCCCCGACTTCTGCTACCATTCACATTTAAGATATATGGCAATATCTCCCAGTGCAACAGTCCTGGATTCCACAAGTTCCTCATTCTGTACATGTACATAGTATAATCAATTGAAAGGATAGAATAAAAATCATACCACGTCATCAACATAGTTGACATCATCAGTAATACACATATGTAAATATACATCAGGTAGAGCGTAAAAGCTTTGACTCGGGATTAAGCGGTCGGTCGTGGTTCCAAAACACCGCACAGTGCAAATAGAATATAATATTAATTTTAATACAGTGTTTTTACAGGATAAACATCTCCAAAATCTTAAATAATTGCAAAATCACTTTGTGGCGTCATTTTAATTTAAATAAAATAAATAATGTTGTAAACACTACTATTTATGTATTGTTATCAAGTTTAATTTGTAGAACTCCATTTTAATTTTTGTTTTTTTTTTTTATATATTCAACATAATATAAATATACCGTCTTAATACACCACGGTTTTATAATGCCGTCAGAGGGCGAAATAGCTGTCACGCGTAATAATAATTACACAGCATAACTAGTTTAGTAATAAACTGTTTTTTTGTGGGTATGATTTGAGATTTCCACGGCCAAAAGTATTATAGTGATTTTTTTGGGGTATTATGCCGTGTTGCGCTACCTCCTTCTTTAGCCAACGTTTCGGATAGCATTGGAGTGTCCAATATGTTTTCACAAACAAACAAATCACTATGTTTTGTTGTAAATTTAATAATAATACTGTTGAATATATAAAAGAAAAACAAACAAAAACCATCACTATTTAATCAAAAAGTATCGATTTGTTTCAAAACAAATGGTTTCTTCGTCAGGATGAACGTATAATTTTGTTTTGAAACACAACGATCGTTGTTGATCAAATGAGTGGTGTTTACAAAGTTATTTAAATTAAAAATCTTTTATATTACATACATAATTCATTGCAGAGCGGATGGTACTATGTGAACCATTAGAGAGATTACTTGGGATGAAATAAGATTTTTGTGAGAATCTCCCAGAAGTTAGACGTGAGGCGGATCAAGGAAGGAAATGTTGGGTAGGACACGATTTCTGAATGAGTTTGTATGAGGTACTCAAATACTGAAATGAGGTGTTGAAAGGGCCAACACGGAGGAGAGAAATTTTACCAGAATACATCTCACCGCCTCACCACCCCAAAACATGTATAGTATTACGTAACGTTTGTATTAATACAAAAACTTTTGTAGTAATTTAAAGAAGATTTAGGACAAATATATTTTATGAAGTGGCGGGACATTTGTAATGCATATTGTATGAGGTACTCAACGCTAAAGGAAGGAGATAGAATTTGTTAATTCGGGTCTTCAAATGTCACGGAGCAAATTAAACGAGTCATTGAAATAATCCCTTCTCACGCTGTCGAAGACGTCAATGAGGGGGTGTTCTGCCCTTATCAATTAGTTTCATGTTGGCGAAATCATTCAGATCCTCAACACAGCGGAATATATATATGAATGTAATATATCTGATATAAAATCATCCATGTATTATTAATTTTCAACCTTCCACTTTCCCGCTCCCATTTTCTTCCACTTTTCAACATCATGCCTTTATCTAGGAGGCGTTATAATCTCACTGGCTCCGGGTGTCCAGGTTGTGGAACATCACTGTGCAATCCTACTAAATACAAACCATTGCTAACCATATACCTTCACAAATTTACATCTTTTCTTACCCAGAGAGACAAATAAAAAGGGGTTCTTATTTTGAATTTGCCAACAAGTAGGGTACGTATCTACTAATAATATTTGTGTATGAAAACTGAGACTGCCTTATTACTAGGCGGGCCTTTCGGCCGCTCAAGGACTTGAGAGAGTCATGACTGTAGCTTCGGCTCCAGGTGACGTGGTGATGTCATTATCACCAAATTACCTGCCCATCGGCCCACTCCACCCGTACCCACAGCTGCAGGTACAGATATATAGTACATGGCACGTGTAATAATCGCAGGTAGTGATGCGAATCATACATAGCCTTCTCAATCAATACCTACACATCACGTGTCAACCTAATATTGTTATCTGTCAACATGCAAAGATGGTAGAAGGATAATAAAAAGATAAAAATGTTAATGTTCGTTTGTTCAAAATCTTAAATCTCCGAAAGTTCTTACCCGATTGTTTTGACATTTTGACACAATTTTGCGTGCGAAAACGCGTGTTTTTATATACCTATATTATACATATGTATATATATGTCACCTGTGAAGGGTTAAAACATGTTTTTTTTAAATGAAAAACAGCGCCATTTCTTGGACACACATAAATTTTTTGAAAACAGCTTGATCTGTTGGACGTAAAAGCAACATGCGCTATTTTTTCTCTATCTGCGCAGACAGACGGAGCCACGGCAACGCGTGGCGGGGCACAGCTAGTAATAATAATAATGATCATAATTTATTCGGTACTTTCCAGATCTTTACGATTTTCCAGAACTATTTTAGGTACCTAAATATCCAGATACGCTAGACATCCATTTAAAAATAACTTTTACAATGAGGAGCATAATAATAATAATAATGGACAATTTTTATAGCGCCGCTTTTGTGAGATATCACCTCAGGGGAGCATCTATTAGTCTCCGGAGAAGCTAAATAATGAATTTTAATAGCTATTTCGTTAAAATTTAAATTTCTTCTCATTGTTTTTTTTTAATAATTTGTGATGTCTAGCTTATTTGTATATTTACCAAATTTTATTTTTTAATTATTATTTTATAGTTCAACTTTTTTGCATACTTATATAATTATTTTTTATTTTATAGTTCAAGTTTTTTATAAACTGTCCACGTATCATTTTGTTCTGTTTTCTCCTAAAGGTTTAAACTCTTTGGCTGTAAAAATACCAATAAACAAAAGTCAGTCACAGAACACCAAACAGTAAGTAGACAAAATAGTGACAAAACCTTGTCGGAAGAATATATTGTTACTCAAAGGAAGGAGTTACTCCACAATATTCAATAAAATATTATGAAGTAGGTAGGTACTTCCAACTTTTTTATATCCTTATTTATCATATCTCATTATTTTATTTGAACTCCAGCTAATAGAAAAATAGTATTCCAGTACATTTTCGTAAAAACTCGTAAAGAAAATTCAGAATCCTGTGAATACAAATAAAATATTTTAAAGGCACATTATTTTAGAATCAAATTTATTTTTAATAATTTATGCTGATAAATTCAAGAGAAAAGTACATTTCTAATGTGAGAAAATTCTAGCGAAAATGTGTATCGCGATTCACGATCTGCATGTAAAAATTCTGTTTAAAAATATTTTATCATGTGGATTGAATGACGTAATCCCATCACTTAATGTTATTTATAGTACAAAACACTGTAATTATTTATAGAAAACCTAAATATTTACATGAAAGCTGTTTTGACAGTTCTCACTCGAAATAACTCCAAGCGAAAACAGTAGCAATGTAAACAATGTTGATCTGTCAATGTTGCGAGGGACCATTTGAAATGGATATTATTTATTTATTTTAAAACTTTGGTAATATGTTCAATACAAGAGATGACAGATATACTTTCAAATGTCGTTACGCAAGATATTGTACATATAAAACACATCGTATAATGTCGCGATCATGTTTGCGAGCAATATTATTTGAAGGTTGACAATCAGTAAAGGTTCAACACAATCTAACCTTACTTTGCTCTCCTAAATTATAACAACTATAAATGTAATTCAGTCATATGAGTGAATAAATATAAACACTTACCTACGAGAACAATTGGCATCACTTTTTCAGTAAGTATCGCGAATATATCTCCCGTTTTGGCAAGTTTATACACATACAAAATATTTTCAAGGTCTCGCAATAAACAATGACTACAAGTACCATAAAAGCACAACAAAGTTAGCTTGTCATAAACACCGATTTAACGAATTAAACGTGAAATTACAAAAACTTTATAAAACCGATTATAGTTCCAACAATCACAAATTTAACTTCAAATAAGATGACAAATTCTCAGCAAACGACGTCACAGAATTTTGTAGTTTTCAACATGGCTACTCAATACATTGAGAATTTATACCTACAAAATTTCTTCAAACGTTCCGTATTTTGCAGTAATGTAATCGTCAAGCAAAAGTCCTGAATCAACCGCCTGAGATGTAACTCTTCTCATACGCATAATACGACCCTTTTTAGGCAGCACGTTTAAGCTTTCTTCAAAACTTGCCTCGTGCAGAAGAAACAACTACATAAGCAAAATGTTATCGCCGAATAAAATATAAATGTGTAGTAATTAATTTTGATGTACCTATGGTAAATTTATTTAGCAAAATAACTAATTCATTGTATTTTAGATGCTATTTATAAATAAAATATTTGGCTGTTTCTTATCCTCTGCTGAATTATTATGTTTTACTCCATCGATAAAATTCCCATTGGAAAACACGGAAAAATTAGATTTTTTGATAACAGAAAAATAATTTCAGAAATAATAGGGGAGCTAAGAGTAGTAAGTACCTAAAATTTAAAAAAGTGGAGTGATTTAAAAACAAAAAACTAAAAACAGTTCCCAAAATACTTTATACGAGTAGTTAAGCGCACTTGAAGTGAAATGACACTAAACTGCGCTATATAAATTCCATGTTATTATTATTATTATTATACAAATATAAAAATGGACAAGAAAATGATCAATTATTAAAATAAAATAAAAGAATTTGAAATCGAGTGAAACCATGTAAAAAAAACATGTTATCATTTTGGTAGCAGAAAAAATTTAAGTGATATTTCAATTTACACATACATGTCTTTTGTTTTAATTATACAAAAAATTAACGGAATTTACATAAAAAAAAAATGGAAAATAACATTTCAATACTTTGAGTGTTCGTTAGTTCAAGCTACGAGTTTGATCTCTTCTTTGGATTTAACAGCTATTAGTTTGTAGTAACACGATTATTTATAATATTTATTTTTAAAAATACAAATATTTCTCTCTTGAAATAAAGGGTAGGAACTGTTGGAGCTAAAATAAATTTTACAGTCAAAAGTAGAGGAACAGAGACCAGAAATTGCATAGACAACTGTCAAATGACAATTTTCATTTTGAAAAATACAGAATGATAGAAATTAGGAAAAGCACGAAAAACTGTCAATATCACTTGAAAGCTGTATTTTGGCGTTAAGAAAGTCTTTCGGAAATCCTATAAAAATGAGGATATATATTAAAGCCTAATATGGTGTTAAATATGATTGGCAATCATAGAGGTATTTTTGTTGGCAATAACCAAATATTAGACTTTGATAAAATTTGCAGACTGTGTTGTGCAGAGGCATCAATGTTATCTGTTTTTAAAGTTCACATTCATAAAAAAATCACCGCTTGCACTGGAATTCAGGTAGGTGGAAATGACTTAGACTAATTAGACTATTTTTTGTTTTTAAACAATAATAAATGTTTTGCACAGGTTCTAGCAGTGCCTAAACACTGCTCAAATTCATGTCAAGTAAACAATCATTTAATGATTCTCTTCAGGCCTCATGGATTCCGATTATTTGTATCTTTTTACTTATCTCCCAATGTCAGTTAGTAATACTTCTATGTAATATATTTTGTTTTCAATGTAATACATTTACAATACGTACATTTACTTTGTGCTCATTTTTTAAATTATATTCTTGTCTCAGGTATGGCAAAATGACGGAATGCCCCATCAGATTTGCAAGAAGTGCATGTCTAAGCTGCACATCGCGTTTCAATTCAAGAAGCAGTGCGAGAATAGTGACTTTCGATTGCGTCAGTACAAATTGAGTGAGAAGTTTGCTGAGAAAAGAGATAAAAATGGCCAACAAGAAGATGCCGAAGAACTTCAACAAGAAGAACCACTACAACAAATAGAAGAACTAGGAGAATCCCTCCCTCAGGAGCTGCCACCATTACCGCCGGACTATTCCTACAACGATCCTTTGCCTTTATCAGATAACAGACATTATGATACGCTACATAACCTCAATCTGGGGCCGTACGATTTGCCCACTGAGCCCCAGTTTATTTTCAATGGAAACAGTATCCTGGCCAACATGACCAATGTGAACATACCCCTCCAGGGAAACGTGCACATGCCAGCAAACTATAATATTCAAAGCATCAATACCATCCAATCCAACCCATCCTTTCAAAATTCCTTCACCATTCACGCTCTCGGGCCAGCTACTGGGATCCCTACCCAGGTGCTTACCCTTGATGATCCACCAGGTACTTAATTATCTTTTTATTCTACTATACCGCTTTCATTGTGAAATAAAATTGAACTATTAACATGCTAGTATCAGAGCTGGTCCTATGCAATTGGAGTAGTCCGCTCTGGGCGCCGACTTGCCAACGCACCAAGGAACCAAGATGTCAATAATAACCTTACACCCAACACAATGCCCTTGAGGTTTTTACTGGCGCCAGGTGCTGTTAGGCTGGGGCTGGCCCTGGCTAGTATAACAAATGTTTAATCTTTACAACACTGGCCTTTTCAAAACAATCTATCCCATCACGTGGCTCTTTTTAACACAATGTATGAGTTTTAGTGAAACTTCATGAATCACGTGTGCCGCTGATGGATTACGCATGCGCTAGCTACAAGGATCAGGTTAATCACATTGTTTTTGCGCTTTAGTTCCAGATGTAGACACGGCCATCATAACAGATGATCTCCTGCCGTACAACGAGCCGGAGGAGCACGAGGAAGAGCAGATAAACACTGAAGTGGCCTCCGAGGAGAAGAAAGACCCCCGGCCGGCCTACGTGTTCCACAAAATGGGCTGCCTGAAGGTGCGCTCTAAGAAGGACATTGAGGACAACCGCTGCCCCATCTGCAACAAGGCCTTTGCTTCCAACGGGAAGCTGACCAGACACATGAAGACGCACGGGGATAAACCCTTCAAGTGCAAGGTCTGCAAGAAGACTTTTGCTCACCACGGAAATTTCAAGGTAAAATTACTTTCTTACATACGAGAAACAACTATTTCACTATCCAAAAAAATAATGCATTTTAATAGTCTTTAAAATTAAAATCGATGTTTCACTTGGCGGCCATTGTTATCAATTTGAAAGTTTTAAGGTTAGCTTTTCTCCTCTTATTTAACCTAAACTATAAACTGAAAATAGGTAATAAAAACAAAAAAAAAAATGAAATGTAGCCTAATAAAAACTATTTTAATATTATAAAGGAGCCATATACAGAACAACCATGTTACTGTTTTTATATATGTAAAAACTACACCCAGCATGTGAAAATGTTTCCTCCAATTTTTCAGCACACAGTCTGCATTTTGGATTTTTATAACTGCACTTCGAATACAATTACGTTTTCATTGTGTAAGTAGATAAATCCACAGCTGGAATTTTAGTTACATTCAACACAAAACTGGTTTTAACTTAAGAGTTTTGAGGATGTGGTAAGGAGACAATGAAAGACGTGGGTTGTGATGTCACAGCGTTTATTTGAGTCAGTAGCGCAGTTGTGAGATGGCTCCGGATCGATGACATTGGTGGAGTGGTCGAGGCGATAAAGTCGGTGGCTGAACACTGCGCAGGTGGAGACCGGACTTGTGGATGTATTCAGCACTGGGGAAGACGTTTTCGAAGTCTTCCGGGTACTCCAGTGTCAAACAGTGTAGCCGAAGGTATGATTGACCTGGTCATTATCTCAGGGCTCACAGGTTGCTCACTTGTAACTGCTGATTATTGACTGACTAAGTACCTCTCGGTGCTGCCCATTTTTATAGGCGCACGTATATCGAGAATCTTCCGGTCAGTAGGTAGATGCGCCGTACCTACGATGCTTCGCTAGAGGGTTCTAATACGATGCGTTTTGCATGGGCGAACATTCCAGAATATTCTAGTACGCATCGCTACAGAGTTAATCCGTGTGCGAGTTCCCAACTTTAATTAAAACTACACCCATAAACATGAAAATGGTTTCCTCCGATTTTTGCAGTACATACTCTGCAACTAGAATTTTAAATTTGCACTTCAAACACGAGAATGGTTTCTTTCTTAAATGCTTCTGCAAATTAATCCACCACTGTAATTTTACCAGTTTTATTAGCATTACACTTATAATTTCTTATTACGCATTTAATTTCTTATTAGTAAAATAATACGAAATTTAAATAAAATCAAAAGAGATGTTGGTTTGCCTATTTATTTGTGTCTGCTTTCTAATAACATATGTGCAAAGTTAAAGTACCTCTCAGCTATGTTATACCTTTCTCTGGGTTTTGTAATAGTGTCTTAAAATGTATCTGAAACACAAAAAGCCTCGCGTGCTGCAGGTTCCCCACCCCTGATTTATACTGACTTGAGCTGAGCTGGAGGGGCCGCTAAGGCCGGACCTTGCGCTGCGCCCCGTTTAAAAGGAAGACTTCTGTGAATTTACATTATTACAAGTTAAAGTTGTAATTATTATACCAATGTTAAAAATTTACAGGTTCATATGCGCGTCCACAATGACGAGCGGCCCTTCTCCTGCTCCATGTGTAACATGGCGTGCCGCCAGCAGCAGGACCTAGACAAGCATATGCGCACGCACACGGGGGAGCGGCCCCACGTGTGCTCCATGTGCGATAAGGCTTTCGCCACCTCCAGTGAGTTGTGAGACATGGACCCAATAAGGAACTCCAGTCCCTTTTTTATTTATTTTTAATCAATAACGACCTTCTAACTTATATAACTTTCTGACTTATATACCAGTATATATTTTTTATTTGCATATTGATAGTTTTAATAGTTAAAATAATTTTTAAAGTTTGAAATTATCAGATATCCCAAAATCGGTGGTGTTTTATTAATTTTTAAATGTCTATTTATAAATTCTACCTATATTAATATTTAATAAAACTTGTACATTCAGAATCAGCGTTTATTGATCTACATGAATTTTTTTTTAAGCCACATTATTTTTCAATGGAGTTCCTTATTGGGATAGTTAATGATGCCCACCATACAGTTAAACAATACATTTAAATTTGGGAGGTGGGTACGGGTACCGCCACCCTTGGAACCATTTATTGGAGAACCAAACCTCTGCCATAGGTCACCCCAAGTGGCAAGCTGTACCCGGGTTTATCGGGTCAGGTTTGTTCTGGTTTTGACGGCGAAAATTGTCTGTCAGAAAGTAGAGAATTTGTGTGTATTTCCACTTTTCAATAAAATCCAAATAAATGAGATATTTCTGAATGTATACGAAAACTAAAAACTGTTTTGAAATACGCTTCGAATTAACATAAAACTTTGAAATCTTAAAATAATGAAATCAAACATAAAAAAAAGTTTTTAAAATAACTCACCTTACGTTAACTAAAATTACTGATAATGAAAAAAAACAACATATTTTATTAGACAGATATATTATAAACATTATTGCCACCTCACTTTGTTTGTCAAAGTGAGTTTCATATATAAATAATCAATAAAAAATGAATAGTCTTAGTAATTTTTCTAAAATTGCGGTCGGAACCTATGGTGTCATAGAGGTGTACATTTTAATTCTTCTGTGGTTAAATTATAGATTTGATTATAAAGCTTGGTGTTTTCTCCTACGAACACCGTTTAGATCATATTTCTAACCATGACAATAAGGGAGAAACAACGATTTTTATGAGATTATGTGAGCTGTTCCGAAAAGCGAACAAATTGACTCAACGGGTAATAGCTGTTTGTTCGCAAAACTGAACAAATAAGCCTGAAGAGCCAAGTTTCACAGTTTTGACAGACTAATAAGTATCATAAAATATTGCACTTATCTTATTATTATATTAATCTAAGACTACACAAAATATGGTAACCGGATTAAACAGGACACGACAGAAGAATAGGTTAGGTTTGATGTTTGTTTATTCTTTTGATTCACTTTTCTTCAATGTTCTGTTCAATGGAACTATCAGGGACGTGCTGAAAAGGTTTACAAAACATTTGCCGTTCGCAATAATTCCAGAAACTTTTTAATCCAAAATCTGCTTGCTTCATTTTTGCAGGTAATCTGGTGGTTCATGAACGTACGCACACAGGTGTGAAGCCATATGTGTGTTCCGTGTGCAGCAAGGGCTTCTGCCAGTCCAACGAGCTGACGAAGCACATGCGCACGCACACGGGCGAGAAGAGCCACACGTGTCCCGAGTGCGAGAAGGGCTTTAACGGCTCCTCCACGCTCATCGTGCATCTGCGCTCGCACACAGGGGAGCGCCCTTATGTTTGCACCATCTGCAGGAAAGGTAATATTTCAATCCAAACCTCTACCAGCTTTAAAAATAGTACAGTAGCAATAGAAAACATTCAATATTAAAAAAAAAAACAACAATTACATCTAAGTCCACACTGGAGGCCTTAACGAAAACATATTCCCTCAAGGCCTACGTCATCTTTTGGATGCTGTGTGGAGGGTTTTTAAGGAAAGTAATGAGAGGATGTTCAGAAAAAGGTATGAGGGTTGGGAATCTGGAGGGGGAGGTCAGTACAAATGCATTCCTCCCACTGCGGGACAAGGTGATGGGTCGAGATCACCGGCTGATCAATCCGGCTGGAGAGGTCAAAGGTTCTCCATCAACCAGCTTCTCCCGATCCGTCTCACCACGCAGTTGGTGGGCAGGCACATATGCCTCCCAAGACTTAAACTCTTGAACTTGACTCACCCCATGAACCCAGGCACCTCTGTAAAGTAACCAAAAGTAGCTTGCCACTTGGGGTGACCTATGGCAGAAGTGTCCAATAAATTGTTTTCGGGTCGCCAGAACTCATACCCACCTCCCAAATTGAATATATGCAGAACAAAACATACAAAATCGCAGTTACAATAATTGAAAGATTAAACCATTATAACATGCATTACTATTTAAAATTCTTACTCAATTATTTATGGCATTCCACGATACTACTTTTGCTGCCTCGAATCCGAACTCTACTAATAAAGACACTTTGTGGCAGGCTTCACTCAGTCATCCGGGCTGGCTGCACATGCTCGCTCGCACTCGGCGCTCAGCGGCTACCAGTGTGCCCGCTGCCCGCGCGCCTTCCCCACCATCTCAGAGCGGCGGCGCCACCAGTCAGCGCACGGCCTCGCCAACCTGCCATGCCCCCATTGTCACCGACGCTTCTCGCGCACCAACGACTTGGTGCGACACTCGCGGGTTCACGATCGCCGGTGATGGAAAACTACAACAAACAACTTGGTTACAATGAATTCAAGTGTTTGGTTATAGTGAATTGACGGTTCAACTCTTAATTCTAGGTATTACTTACATGCAAATGGAATTACTCAAGAACAAAATGGTATCAAATTTCGTATTATGCAATAAAAAATATTTGCTTCTAATGAAAGTTAGAAGAACTCTGCCATATTTATGTTGTGGTTGTACTGGTAGTGCTGGAAAGTACCTCAAATGGTTCTTCAGAAGGCAGACTTGTATCTCATGTCTTATCTTTAAACTCATGTTACATGACAGTATATTAATCATTAAAATAAATGGGTATAACTATGTATTACTTATTTCATTTTAAGTGCAAATGTGCTACTTAACAAAAAATTAGATACATCTGCATTTGAATGAAATAAAATCATTGTTTCTTCAATTTCACTATAGCTAAATTATTGTAATGAATTGACATCCACTATGTAATAATTATATGCCTACATTCAGTCTCCTCCTCGTCACTGCTCCTCGCATTTATCACTTCTGTGGCAGCTTCGAAGGCAGTGATGTTTACATTCAGCTTTGTACTCACTAAGCAATCGAGGACATAGAATTAGTAGCAGCTTCAGCTCTCTGCCTCCTGAATTTATATAGCGAGAGAGCAGAATTTTAATACTCATTTCTGCTCGCTCTGCCGGTCCTTTGACTTGCGCACAAAAAACTGCCAATGAAGAACCTGGCAGCGGCAATAGCAGGAGCATGTTTTTTTATTACATGAGTTACACTTTGTACTATTATGTCTCGAGCACCTATGCACTAGTCAACAATTTATTGCAATAGTAGTTAGGGCGTGAGCACACAGAGAGCGGTCAGAGTTCTGCGTTCTAGTGACCGTTGACCGCTCAAGAGTTCAAACGCACACAAGCGGCGTTCAAATTCTCGCGTTCTAGTTTCGTTTGGGTCTTTGCATATGCAACATATCACTAGAAAGTTCATCATCCGTGAAAATATATTGCTCTTGTGGAGCTTAACAGCTTCTAAAAAGAAAAGAAAGTATTGTGTACACCCAATCAACACAACGCGAGAAGAACAAGGCGAATTTACTAATAATAAAATTTACTTAAAATTTAAATTTACTAGTAGCAATTTCAAACCAAGCTTCGACTTTTTTTTCGCGTTTTTTATAATTTACATCACTTAAATCGTATAACAAACTCCTTTCCCTAACCAATTCAATTAACTTTTCTGTGTTTGTAACCTCAAACATCGCGGCGTTCTGGTGTTCTCTGCCTCGGCGGCAAAAGAACTCTTAGAACGCGGCGTTCCGTTTTGACCGCCGCGGTCTGAGTGCCCGCTGTGTGCGTTGTTGTTATAGTATCAGTACATTCTAATGAACGCCGAACGCGGAACTCCTGACCGCTCTCTGTGTGCTCACGCTCTTAGTGTAAAAAATTTCACTCCTATTGTCCCCAATTTTTCAAAATACGAGTTTTAAAAAACTGTAAAATTAATAAATTGCTGCAATCTTCACTGAAAACATGCATAATTCTGTCAGTTTTATATTTGAAACTAGCTGTACTCTGCCAGGCATTGCTGTGGCTCAGTCTGTCTGTGCAGATACAGAAACAATAGCACATTTTGCTTTTACATCAAATAGATAACGCTCTTTTAAAAAAAAGCATATTTTTTACCTGTCACAGGTGACATCTATATAATATAGGTTTATAAAAATACACATGTACTTGAATGCAACATTGTGTCAAAATCTCAAACCAATTGTTGAAGAACTTTCGGAGATTTCAGATTTTTAACAAACCAAACATTAATATTTTTATTTATAAAGAAGAAAGATAGATTACATACCTGTGTTTTGCCTTTCATGTTTACTCTGATGTAACTAACATTTTAAATATGTTTATCAAGCTGGATTTATTTAATATAAATATTATGGTAATCAATTATTTGTATGTTGTTTGCATTTATATGACTGATTATTTTTATCAACTAGTCTCATGCCCAACTTAAAGGGATCATAACCTGCGTAGAATCTTGCTTGCAAAACTGCATTTAATATATTTTTTAAATACATAAAACTAAGTACAGGAGAGAGAGAGATTGTTTGTATTATTATTATAATTGGTTTGGCCTGTTTAAATTGGACATTGTAAAGAAGAAACCAACATTCAGTATATTGTCAGATGTCGAAGCGTACTACGTTTCTGAAATTATTATTCGTTTGAAATTCTGCTTTTGTTCAATATGGTATTATTTCTAACCCGTGAGATCTAAGTAAAGAATTTATTTGCTTCCATGTACTGATTTTACTTTTGTTTTGTAATATTTATTTTTTATTAAAATAAAGATTTGTGATATTTTAATTTTTTATTTGCTGTGCAGAGATACAAATGAAACCCACTACATAGTTTCCATTCGCTTACAAATTTTCTATTCAAAAATTTAATTCTGGCCGGTTCACAAGCAGAGTAAAGCATCAATATTAATAAAGGGGGTTTACCTTCGGTTTCTACCAATAATACATTCTACCAAATGGGATATTGACCACTTCTTGATGGTATTTAAAGAAAACAGATAATACTACAACAGAAGACAACTAAAAAGTTTACATGGAGGAGAGTGAACTATCACAGAGAATCATTGTTAAAAGTATAGGTAAATTTTCGGGATCGCTGGCCACGCTTAATACGATTTTTTTTAAATTTAAAACCTCTTTATTCACCTCAGTTACTATAAAAGGCACCAATCTGCATTTGGGAAATTTTTAATTTTAACATTCTAATTTTCAATTACTTATTTATTTATTCATTTTATTTATTTATTCATTTTTTGGGAAATCAACAGTTTATATTTTTACAGATTGTACATAAGTGAAATAGCCAAAATAAAACCAATTACGGATTTCCTCCTTGTGACTTTACGTAAGACAGCATTAGAAGAAATAATTAAATTTATGAGAAATGTGAAGTTATAATTATATAAAATAAAAGATTGTATAAAATAATAGAACAAAATAATACAACAAAAATAAAGGGGAAAAAAAAAAAAAAAACTAAAATTTATATAAAATAAAGGATTATCGATACATTGGTAACCATAAGAATACAAACAATATTGTGCATATAAATCATATCATAACCATAACCATAAGAAGACAATGTTGTGCATATAAATTATACCATAACAGGATTATAAATATATAAATACTAGAAACATCAATTCAAGAAACATCAGTGAAATACTCTTTTAAGGTCATTTTATATTTAGTAAATTCGCAATTGAAGATGTCGATATTGAAAGTTAGTTGATGGAAATATTGTATGTTTTTAGTTTTTCTAGATCATTATAATTATTTATGCAATGGTGATTTATCCAACAGAATTTGAATTTATTAATTTTGGTAAACTCTCTGACCTTTTTGTAGAGTACTTTGTTTTTATGAGTTAAATGTTCATTTATATAGATCCGTTGTTTTCCATTAAAGTTAATATCCTCTGCTGTTAGGCCCCTTCTTGTCCGGATTGCTGCTATGATTTCGTCTTTCTGATTCCTGCCCTTTAGTTTTACTATAATATTCCGCGGTCTTCCTTCAATCTTCTCCTTGGGGGTGACTCGGGTGGCGTATTCAATGTCGTCGCTTACTATATTTAATTCTGAATAGATCCTTTTGATAATCTCCGTCAGGTTCTCTTGTTTTTTTTCTGGTATCCCAATGATCTCTATGTTATTAATGCGTGCGTGTTGTTCGTTAGCATCCAATTGTTTTTGTAATTCTTTAAATTCACTTTGTTTTACGGCGTTTTGTTCCAGAGTTTTTTCAAGGTTGTTGTTTTTTTTCGTATCAATTTTTTTTTCTAGAGTTAATATTTTATTTTTTAATTCCTCGATTTCTTCTTTATACTCGTTTCTGATGATTTCCAGAAATTGTACCTTAAATTCTTCAAACTTTTTGTCAAGAAGTTGGAGGAGTTGGGTGTCCGTAGTATTTAGTGTTTTTGCATTTGCTCGTGTAGTCATTTTGGCACGAAATATTAATTAGTATAACTTCACTTCACTATTAAAGCTATTAAAATATAGATATTTAGATTTTAGCTAGAATTTTTTATTTTATTTTGAGATATTTCAAGAGTGAAATAAAAACACGACAGCTGTCATTGAATGTTATTGTTGTATATTACGTTAAATAAAAATTGTATGGGATGACATCTATTTCCAATCATTTCTGTTTACAATATTTTCGTATGTTAGTATTCACAATATGTGGGGCTAGAAAAATGTTAGTAGTATATATTAGGTAGGTACTATTTTGGCGGAACACCGAAAATAAAATTAGGGTATTGAGGCAAGTTTTTTCGAACATTTAAAAAAATATTTTTGTATGTAAAAAACCTAACCTAACGTAACTTATCCTTTCCTGATTTAACATATACTAACCCAACATTACTTTACTTTACTAATCTAACCTAACCTAACCAAACCTATACCAACCTAACCTAAACTAATATATACTAAACTAACCTATACTTACCTAAGGTTACCTAACCTAGCCTATCCTATAACCCATCCTAACCTAACCTGTCCTAACCTAACCTAACCTTTCCTATACTTTATACCAATACTGACCTAACCTATAATAACCTAACATTTTTAAAAAATATTTATTTATTTATATTACCTTTTGATTTTCAGAGTTCGGACAAAATAATACCCACCTCATTTGCATATAGTAAATGGTAATAAAGTCCATAAATCAACTATCTATAAAGTCTCTTCTAGCCACTGGTATGATTTCAGGAATACCAACATAAGAAAATGTCTTCAACGGAAATTATTTTTACTGTCATCCCACACAACGAAAGCGAATTTTCATTTCACGTAATTAAAATGCTAAAATTAAACATTTCCCGAATGTTTCCTTTTATACTTATCTTTTATAGATCCTGAATAATTACCAAATTATTTTATGACTTACATAAATTATAATCAAAATTCCGAACACTTCACATCCCAGTAGTACGTCGCGATTAGAAATCATCTTTAAAATATGTTAGTAAGAACAATCTGTAATCTTTGCTCTTAAAACAAACAGCTTGAACATGGCCGAGATCATGTGTGAGGCTAAAAAGTTATAAAAAAATATGGTAATTATCAGAGATGTGCAAAATGGGTACCCAATACCATTTGAAATGCAAAATGGAAATGGGTCAAAACTTTTCCATTTGAAAATGCAAAATGCAAAATGGTTTTTAGAAAAGCATTTCAAATGCAAAATGCAAAATACCTATTTTCAAAATGCATTGAAAATGCAAAATGGTTTTTCAGGTCAAACAATTAAAATAATTATAGAATTTTTAAACAATTTTGTCATTTAATAATGGACATCAATGTAGAACAAACATATTACATGATGGTAAATCCAAAAACACGACGACTACAGATTATGAAATCACAAAAAAATTGCGCGGGACTAATGTTTCCAACGTAAAAACATAGAAACTGCTATCTAACATTTAATATTACAGCGTCATGGCCATGTTCAGTATTTGAATCAGTATTTTTTGTAATGGTATCACTCAATTGCCAGGGCTCCTACCAGGGAGCAACTTGACAAATGAAAATTATCTCTCATAGCGAGGTTGAGGACCGACTGATATTTGGGGCTTATGAAAAAAAGATGAGTGGAGAAAGTAGGAAGAATGTTGCAAAAAAGCATTTAAAATGGAAAATGCATTGAGAAAAGCATTTAAAATGCAAAATGGAAAATACCCATTTTGCATTTCCATTTGAAATGGATTTATTTGAAATAAAGCACATCTCTGGTAATTATTCGGAATCGCTAGACACGGATTATGAGTATTTCTCAAAATAAATGTACGTAACGAAAATGTAGTTACGAAATAGTGTTACGAAATAGTCATAAGACGTAACTAAATAGTAAACATAAGGCTTGTTTACACAATGGCAAATTTTATTTTACTTTTTTTATTATTTATTAAATTTAATTAGTTGTCGTCTTTTTTAAATGTAAGTAATTATCCTTTACTTTTTTTATTTATTGTACATACTACAAACATACATAAACTCACGACCCAAATATTTGTATTTTGTTATACCAAAGGGGTTTAAAAAAAACAAGGGAGTATAAATAAATGTTTTTTAATCAAATTATCAGCTCCCAAATTGAAGTACCTAACACAATATTCAACAAATCTTAAGAAATTAAAGAACAGGCACTGTTTAAACTATTAAAAATTTAATAACATACAATTATTTAGTTTGAATCACTATCCATTAGCGTTTTATAAATTTCTTCCTCATCTTTATAATAATTGAAATCTTTCCGAGACACATTTGGTCAGTTTTTCAGTCTTTGGTTTATCACTCCGCTTTGGCGCATGAATATAGTCATTTAGTGAAAGAGATTTATAGATAAGGCCTTTACAAACCTCTTTCTTTTTTGTTTGTATATTTTCCAGTTTTTCGTTTCGATAGTCACTCCACATGGTTTATCTTTGATTTTGTTAGAATCTTCATTTTCACTATTCATATTTTCAATATCAGTGTTACTTTCTATGGCATTATTATTTCCTGTTATAACATCTCCGATTTATTATATAATCCAGTTTCAATGGGAATAGCATCATTATTAGTCTTAGTTTGTTTATGCAATAATATTTTCAGAATGTTCACTTGCCTTTTCATCCGATTACAGCACTGTCTTAAATTCTTATTTCGACTTTTTAATCGAGTATTTTCTTCAGTCAGCTTTTGTAGTCTTTCCTTTAGGATTTTTTTATTATTTTTTCTACGTTCAAATGTATTATTGTCTTGTGTCGTAGGATTAGCCTCTTTCTTTCTTTCAGCTCTTTTATCATTGGCTTGTCTCCACTTTGCTCGTAGCTCTTCTTTTTCTTCTTCTGTAAGAATTTCTTTTTTATTTTTGATATTTTCTATAACTTTTGTTAAATGCTTAATTCGGATTTCGTCATATTTATTTGGCTTTTCCTTTTTCAGTCTTTCCCTGTAAGCTTTTTGCCTTTCGGCATTGGTTTTTGGGGGCATTCCTAAAAAAAAGTTATGCTGTAGTTATGGTTTTATCAGAGTAAATAAAAATAAATTTATATTTAAATAATCTTTTATAAAAAACTTAAGGCACTTATAAATATTGTATAGAGCGCCTGTAGAACGGATAGTGTGTATGAGTGCCTCAAGCTTATTTAGAATAAAACCAGTATTGGACGGCTCAGCTTGATCTTCAAGTACTTGTCATTATGTATAATGCCATATAATCGCGATGATAAAACATACAAGTCCGACGACACCTGCTCTGCCATTGACCATCAGGAATTTCCAGCGCGTCCTATGTATTACAACCTACCTACTTTCCAGCGCCATCAACAGATCTGCTCTATGGTATAATAAATTTTATTTTTTTCCTATTATATCTAAATACATATGTATATTTGTGCATTGTGCATAATATATTACATTATTACTAAACTTACATAAGACTTTCATAAAAATGCTAGACACACTTACAATATACTTACTTTTCTTAATCACGTTGTAACTGTGTACACTCAGCTTTACATTGAACTTTTTCGTTACGTTACGAAATTCATAACAAACGTTACGAAATTGTAATAAGAATTTATGTTATAAAAAGTCAATGGTTTGATAAAATTTAAAAGTGTTAATATGTAAGCTTAGCAATGTTCGTACCGCACATGTTACAAAAAGATGAGTAGAAAAAGACTTACCGTTTTGTGAAAAAAGGCTAAAATATTTCCTGTTACGAAATAGTGGTCCCACTAAAGAAACACGTTATTACTGATTTTAACAATTAATGTTATGGCGGAGAAGTCAGACCAACAACCAATCAGAAAGAGGCTAGTGTTGCCCATGTTAAATTTTACGAATGGGTTAAAAAATTACGGTGGAAGTACTTATAAAACGTAACTAAAGAGTAGTTACTAAAAAGTAAATGATGATGTCTCACTTTGTTTTTTGTGCATAAATTATTAATTTATTATGAAACCCCATAGAAAATTACCTTTTTACAGAAACTACATTTAATTAAGACCCTAAAACTTACAAAAAATCACATATTATAACGTTACTATCGCATTTTATGAAGTATAAACAAATGAGGTGGGTAGGGTGGCAATTTTATTTTGTATGGAAGGTAAAAATCGATATTTTTTAAAAAATTAAAATATTTGCGAATTAATACGATTGTAATGTTAATTTTTCGATATTTTAAAGCCTAATATTTATTCTACAAAATGGTGCATATTTTTTTTGTATGATTAATTAAAAACATGTGAAATTTTTGAACTGTTTGTAGGCACACTTTATTTTTCCAAAATGTACACTTTTTTTGAGAAATACTCTTATACGAAATATTTTTAAATAAAACCTCCTGATTTACCTCAATATCTATAAAAGGAATCTGAATGCATTGGGGAAATTTTTAATTTTTAATTACGTAAATCGAAAATTCACTTTCGTTGTATGGGATGACAGCTGCAAAGATTTCTGTTAAAAAACATATACAATTAGAAAAAATTATAAAATAATATGTATTATAATTACAAAATAAATTTAACGGCAAGAGCAATATCCTCCGTTAGTGCCACATTGAAATTCTGGCCATATCTATGGAAAAAAGTTGACATTTGACATTTATCTGGGTTATCGGTTTTGGTTTTTGCCGTTTTTCGTTGGACTACATTTGCTTAGATAAAAGAAAGAGATGTTGATACTTGAAATGTGTTATCACTGCGTGTACTTTTGGAACCGGTTACTCAAAAGGAAAATCTGGGGTAAATGGAGGGAGTTGCTAGAGAATAAAAGATGAAAAATTTTACCAGCCTTTTTTTTTCATCTAAAATTCAAAATTATTATTATTTTTTGAAAATTTAAAAAAAAAGTTGAGTTACAAAAATATTTCAAAAGTAACCATGATATGTCCCTAGGTATCTACGTTAGTTGAATTCACAGAACGACCAAATTGAAGACGTGCGCCCGCATATGTTCTCCGTAATTTTACACGCAGACGGGGGCGTCAGTTCGTATTATTAGACTTAAATATTTAGTTGTATAGATTGACTGGAAATACACCTATTAGTCCGCAGATTTAGCTCTAGACCCTCATAAAGTCATATCTAAAATGGGAAAATGTTAAGCCAGCGACCCAAGGGCAATAAAAACTTTCGCCAAAGGCTAGGCTATATTGCAATTATTTGAAGGTCGTATTGTAAAAATGTAATTTTAAAATATTTAACAATAATTACAAATCTAGCGGTAAGGGTGGCGACGCTAGCGCCATGGACCCAAAAAATGCACCGAAGTGGTGTAAAGCGGAACCACGATAGTTCCAGCACAAGAATTAGAATTAAGAAAAGTATTAAGCCTAGATTTAAACTAACACTAAACCTTATACATTTTTTTTAATAAATGTTTATAAATTTTGTAACTACGTAACTTCTTTTTTTTTACTCGTTCTTTCTTTTCTTTTACATGCATAGTGTTAATATAAAAATAACCGATTCCTCAGAGAAATAATCTGGACCAGTCCAGTGACAGCAGAGGAACAGGTTCCTTGTATTCGGGACAGGAATATCGACCATCTCTATTTTTACGTTTGGTTTGACAATTGACATTGACATTCTTTTTGGAAGGCGTATACGTATTTTGCTTATTTAGCATTTCTTTAAAATATTAGTTTTCGTTCAAATACTTTTGACTAAGCGCGTTCTGAAAAGTCTCAAAACAGTATATTCAGGATATAACTATCCCGTTTCTTGTGATGTCGTGCTTTTAAACGGTAATGACGATTATTTTCTTAAAAATAGATAAAGAATTAAAAAAACAAAATATTTTTTTCAATCTCTTGTTTACCTTGCTTTGCAGGTAATCAATGCCATACATTTTGATAAGGGGTAATTTGGCGTCTTATGGTCATAAAAATCCTTGGCGGGTGCTCGTGTCCGGATTACAAGGTAAAGCAGTCCACTACCAAGTCATTTACTAACAGCTTCAATCTGCACCAATTCTGGCATTGACTAATCACTAATCACGATAGTTTATGTTAGCAACGCACTATAAGTTGTTACAATATTATATTGACTTTTTGTGGACCATGTTAATGGTTTCTCTACATCAAAGCACCCTTCTTACTCAGGTATTTGTAAAGTTTTTATTTCAATTCGGAATGTCTGTTATGCACTGCGGAAAAATCACGATTTTCTTTGCTTAAAGATAAAAGATGTCATTATATTTGATTTTTTTTTTAGCTGGTGACATAGAACAACTGAAAAGGTTTGCTTGCGGTGGTTTCTGTGATACTTCAACCATTGTTTATCTGCAACACCCTTGCGTTATTCTCACAGCTCTTGAGGTACAGATTATCACTATTATTTCAATGTTCAATTGGGAAAAGAGCTTCTTGTTTTGGTCTGACCCCGCCCATGTGATAAGTGTGTGAACTCATTGTAATATAAACATCACAAAGATTTTGTGAAAGTTGACTAGGTAAATTTTTACCTTCAAGTACCGTTTTTAACATGCATTTAAAAAAAAATATTTTGATTCAACTTGATGACAATAATGAATGACTTTTTTCATTTACGATTATTGAAAATAGTGATATTTAATATTATTTACGTAAATATTAATGTAAACGTAAAATCCTTCATATTTGCCAGGACATTGTGTAAGCTAATCGAAGCGAGGTTTAGTAGGTAGGTACTGCCAACCTAAAAAAATCACTTAAACAGGGGCTGCGTTCGTTTACCCAATTTCGAACGTGAACATGTTAAGTGATTTTTAGGTTGGCAATACTTACCTACTGAACCTCGCTTCAATTAGCTTCTTCAATATTATGCATATTAAAAACGGTAGTCGTAAGTGAAATTTTACCGCTGATGCTTAGATAGGTGACGATTTAATGAGGTTGTCTCCTAATTTTTACTAGAATGTATCAATTTAAGAGTTAACACCAGTAAAATTTGTTTGCTAAATATACAGAAAATAGACACGCTTAATACTCACATTTAAAAAAAAAAACTTTATCATTTAGATAATAATGACAAGTAAGTATTTTAGTTTCCGGAAATTAAAAAAATGCATTTTAGTAGCTATTTTGTAAAAAAAATAATTATAATTTAACGCCATTTTCCTCTCAATGTTTTGGCAGAATAATATTAAAATAGTTTTTCTTTTAAAATTTATTTCTTATATAAACCTATTTTAGGTTAATCTCCAAAATGAACAATCGATTTCAATTTTAATGAAATAACTATTAAAGTGTGTTATTTTCCATTCCCAGAAACTGAAATACTTAGTTCTCATTATTATCTAACTACTAAAAAGTGTATAGTTTGTCCCTATTTTCTGTATTTTTACCATTTGCTTTATGATGTCTCTAAAAGTTATGAACTTTCAAAGTGAACTTGGCTAAAATGTGAGTAATGCACACGAGACACGATTCAGTACAATTCATAATTCAATTGCTTTTCGGCTGGTCGCAAATATCAATATTTTGACGGCCTCAGTCATTGATGTATTATACTAGATTAGCCCTCTCTAGTTAAATTCATTTTAAAAATAACGCCACGTAGCGTACGTCACAAATATGGAGATGAAATTAACAACCCAACTCTGTTTAAACTCCTTGTACAAGCGTTCAAACTCATAAGCGAAACCACGGAGAATTTGTTGTCAGAGGTGTTGTAATATGGACATAATTCAAATTTAAATATTTGGAACTCGGTTATGTTTGTGATTGAAAAAATGAACTTGCCCAGCATAGCTGAGAAGCAAAATAGACCAACAAAAGGTAAAACGCAATGCACAGTGCCCATTTCGCATTGCGACATAATGCGTGGGCTTTTTCATAAATGTGCATGTGAACCAAACCAAAATTGTGTTGGGGTTATTTTTAAATGAATATGCCGTGTCTAGTCTAATTCAGTCTATGGCCTCCGTGCTATTCGGTATTTTCCAAAAATTCAAAAAGTTGTGTTCTCAGCATGTTCTAATTAATTTGATACATTTGTCAAAAACATTAAATTTCATTGTAGGAGACAACCTCGTTGAGTGCAGCAATAATTATTATTTTAATTGAATTTTATATTTCATAACTGCTGTCCAGAGTTAAAGATGCTTTCAGTATTGCCATGTTGAAAGACTAATTAAGTTGTTTATGACCAGAGGGTTAAGTGCCATTTAACACAAATCAATTGTATTTTATTCCATGCTGAACACAACCAATTACAGTGAGATGTTTTTGAAAAATTCTTAAGTATCTGTTATGAGCCATGGCAACCAAAATAATTATGTTATAATTATATTTCCATCATTTCAAATTTAATTAGTACAAATCATGAAATCTTCGAAGACATTTTGTGCAGATTTACTAAAACAGTGCTTTCTTTTTTTCAGTTTTTGTATGAAATAAGCTATTGTTTAATGACCAGATTTACCCAGTCTCAGACATCTTGTGTATTATAACCTAGAATAAAATATGAAAGTGTTGGATGCTAAAGCGCTGCGAACTTGTTTGTCTATTTTCAGGTGCTGGGCTATAAAGTGGTGGCGTCCAGTTCCACAGCAGTGAAGCAAGACTACAATGAGTACATGTGGACTATGAGAAGGGAATTCGATGAGCCCGAACCCACCGTCCTTGTAGAGAGAGATAACATCACCAATATCAACAAGGAAGCTCTCTCTCTTGCCACCATGCCAAGCATCAAGGACGAAGACAATATTTAGTAGCGAGAGGATAAATTGAATCTGTGTTCAGTAGCTTGTAAAACTAACGTTGATATTTAGCCGCTATAATATTAAAGGAATTATAATTGCCATCTTTTGGCCTAGCATAAACACCTATTTTTGTAACTCTCATTTACAACAGTATGGCATCCAAAGGATCGAATCCAAATATTGATTCAACGAGTCTGGTTCCCATCCCGGACGGTGTATTTGTGTACCTGGCTGTCAAGGGCTCCCTGCATTCGGGCGACTGCGCTGTGTTTGGTTTGAACGAGGCGGAGCGATTAGCCTTGAGGAAGCGCTTCCCGGGAGAAAAGACCCAACTTCTTAACGGAACCCACGTCAGCGGACAAGTCCTGCAAGTCATTAATGCCCTGTCTGAGCTCGGCTACCAAGTGGTCACCAGCACCGGGGAGGCTGAGATCACCTGGACCCTGAAGAGGGAGATCTAGGCACCGCGCGCTGGATCTCTGCTGAAGGCACCACTGTCTACATAAACAATACTTATACACATCCATCCACCTACAAAAGAGGATCTTATCGTATTAAACAGGTCCCTCCGTTTCGCAAAGAAACATCAAAAATTCTAAAAGAATATAGCAATTTTTTATCATTCTTTCGAGAGTATAAATTACACGGGTGCCTCAGACTATCGTAAGCGGAGATAGAGAATCTCCCTTTATAATATAGCACTTAACAATAATTACCGTTGCAACTCAAGTTGGACAGAATCAAGATGAATAATGGACCGAGTGAGCAGAAACACAAGACCTGCAACTGCGTCCAGGCGGCCCCGTGCATGCAGTCTCTGGATGACATGGAGTTTGAGAGAGGCATTTGGTCGGCAGGTAACAATATTGGAATTTTACCTACCATTAAAACTCTTATTATGTTGCCTGCCTCATCCAGAATGACAGCATGTTGAATCTTGTCCCTGTGGTCTAATTCTACTTCCATTTTCCTTGTTTTGTCATCATCTATTCGCTGATTGGTTGTCTTTTTTTCACCGGCAGTTGGCGTCCTGCATCATTTCATTTGTCAATTGACATTTTTTGACAAAGTTTGAGCTTACAATATATATACATATGTATATATTCCATACAAATAATCTGAATTTTACGAAAGAAAAAAAACATTATCATAAAACCACAGTAAAGTGGTGGATTATTTTTATTTTAGGAAAGATTACAGTTGAATTAAAGGCTTATCTATCGATAGATGAATTATTTATATGTACTAGTATGTAATTCATCATTGAACATTTATAATTTCTTTGTAGATATAATATATAGCCAATAATTAACGAATTTGGAGTAATTTCTTGAAAAGCTGGAAACCAGAAGGCACTTGGGAAAGTAACTAATATTATATAAATTGTGTGGTTTGCAGCTCAGAGCGGCGACATAGAGCGACTGATGAAGCTGGCCCGGCGCGGAGTGGATGCGGTGGACCGCGGCGGTTACACGGCGCTGCATTATGCCGCCCGCTCTGGCCACGTGGACATCTGCCGCCAGCTCATGCTCATGGGCGCCGCGGTCAACGTCACCACACGGGCCGGCCGGGCCACCCCGCTGCATAGAGCTGCCACGGCTGGTAACACATACATACATTCTGTCTCAATCTAAAGAAGAGGAGCACGACCAACGCTACATTGTTAGGCCTGGCCAAGAAAGATTAGGAATATTATGCAATTTCAACCTTGTACACTTGAATAATTCTAATTCGGTGCAACAACGCCAGTATATTATTATCATCATTGATTTGGACAGGTTCCAGTAAGCAGTATGGTTATAGGTATCTTGCATATTAACCTTACTCAACATTATAAATATAATATGGAGTCACATCATTTTAAAAGAAGAAAAGACTAGAAGACCGTTTCGAAAAGAATTGTTATTTGTATATGAAGTTTAACAATAACCTTGTAAGTGCCTACTACACTACAGCAATCAATGAAATGCAGAAACAAGTAAATAAAATCTGTAATCATCTACTTAATATGCGCACTATTGCCTCCTTCCAAGTATTTTCTCCCTTTCCCTTTAATGATCGGATTTGATCCACTTTTCTATATCTCTTCATATTAATATGGAGTTTAGTGTGATCATGGCAGATAGAATTACATATATGTAATTCGTCGTGTTTTAGGACACCCGGGCGTAGTAAAGTTGCTGATGGACGCGGGTGCCGATGTGTCTATGCAAGACTCGGACGGGCAGACCCCCGTGCACCGCGCTGCCGCATCGGGGCACCTGCAGATCCTGCAGTACCTACTCAAGTACAACCAGGGCCCCCTCAAGGTCACCGACAACCGAGGATTGCTGCCTCTCCACCTGGCACAGAAGTCTGCCTCCGCCGGGAACCGAGACCTTATCAAGCTTCTACAAGTTTAAATCGCCCAATGTTACGATACTTTTTCTACAAGTTTTAACTACCGATTGTTTGGTACATTCTCTGATCTTTTCTAAAGCAAATATAAATGTTAGGCACAATGTAAAACAGCTTCTATTTCATATCTTTGTGGAAAATTATGTGTACCGCAAAAAAAAAGCAAATATCTTTTCTGTAATTGTAAAAACTTACCATTTTAAAATGGTTTTTAAAAATCGTATTGGTCTCTACACAAGAGCACCGTCAGACCAATATTACGCATTCATTAATATTTATAACTTCAGTAGTGGTTTACTGTAGAGTTTTCTAAATTCGTATGTATGCAAATAACTATCGGCATTTTTCTTATGGAACTGTTAATCACCTATTCGATATAGAAAAATAATATATATTTTTATCTTCAATGTTGTGGTTTTTTTAAATTAAAAAACACATTGCTCTATGATGATTGATTAGTTTTTTACAAGTTTTATGATATTGAAATTAACAAATTATTGATATTCGTTTTCAAGAAATAATATATTTTTTAAATGTTTAAACTGAAAAGTATGTGTTCAGAGAAATGTTATGAAGTGTAATTGTGTGCTAATGCAATCATATACATTAAATACTTTACAATTAGTTCTGTAAATATTTATACATCTTGGATCAGTTATTTTGATTTGTTTGCCAACAAACTTGGAAGATGCTTTGAGTTATTCTCGGATATCGAATGTTCCATTTTCGCTTTTGTACTTCTTGTAAGTACTTAGGAAATATTTTAAAATCAAAAACATGTATTCTTGGTAAAAATTGTATGGGAAGCCATCTTTGGTATCCAGTAAGTGTTCACGGCGAGACGTTGTTAGTCCATTTGAATTTTGAAGTTTAGAAAATTTGTGCTTTGTGTTTTCAGTTAAAAAATATTTGAATTTTTATTCAAATATTTTAGTTACAAGTACGCTTTATAGATTTAGACAAAGCATGGTATAGTTTTATATAATGTCATAAACTTGTATCAAACAAGTCATTATTTTATAAAAATCTGCAACTATTAGATGTTTAGTCAATATTTTTACTCAAATCTTAATATATTAAATAATATTTACATTTATTGCATATATTCAAGTGCAAGTTAAAGATTATTTCATATACATATATAATATTATACTATATTTAAAACCAGTGGCGTGGCGATAAACTCACGGGTCCCGGGGCAACCTTAAAAATAATAAAAGTAACAATTTATGTATTTTAATCTTATTATCATATTTTGCTTATCTCCTACACAAACTCACATTTAACTGCAGGCGACAGCAAGGTATATTGTGCCTAGTCACAAACATCTATCAAAGTTTGATTTGTGGTTTATGCAGTTTGCGCCGCAGACATATATTTTGCTTTTCTTTGTCAAGTACAGAATAAAACAAACAAGCACTCACCGACACCTAAAGAGTAGACTAAGCCACAGGTGGAAGTTTTGGGTATTTTAAAAATAATTAATAAAATGCTTGAGGGCAGCCTTTGGAAGCCCGGGGCCTCGGGTGACGGTCCAGGAGGTTTCCACACCACTGATTATTACCTCACTTGTCACACCATGTTACCGGTGTAGAAAATGTTTAATAAATAGGAGCTTAACGATTATCTACTGCTAGAGAAGGGAAGAAATAAAACTTTCCACCAGTTTGTCCATCAGGACATTTTTTCCAATTTTCGCCATCTCCCAGAGAAAAATGTTTTCGTTAGTATTTTTATCCTCGTTAGTCCACATTTTTATGGTTAGATAAAACCTTTTTCGTAGAAAAAAAGAAATTTGAGAAAAAATATCTTTTTGGATATAAAAATACTTACATATTGACAAAAAATGGCAAGATTCAGTAGAAAAATTTGGGCAAGCCACGGATTTATTATTTCTCATTTGATAATATTCTATACATACGCATTTGTTATGCATTTTCTTCAGCCGGAAAATGATAATTTGTGATATTCATTATGATGGTAGTTTGGGGACAAACCGTAATACTCCTCAAAGAGACTTGAACAACTACATATCGTTTCCGAACAATAAGGCAGCATAACTAGCGATATGTATTGTAGATTGGGCTTTCAGCTAAGTGTAGCAATAATGAACATGGCTCGATGCGAGTATTACGTTTTGGAAAATCCTGTGGTATCAATAATATTATATACATGTTTGGTAGACATCCTATCTTCCTTCTGCACTGAATAAATTGGAAGTGTGAAATAAAAATGTCTTTTATTATACAACTAAGCGATGTATTTATACACAGTTTAATCACAATCAAGTAAGTGTATCATTACTTCACATTTGGGCGGGCAGTGGCAAACTGCCAGAGTTAATACTTGTTACAATATTATTACTTAAGCTTTTTAAGTTAGGTGATGCGTCGAAAGGGTCAACTGCAAGCCATTGTGACGTGCGCGATTTAATTTGAATGACTCCGATGGTGCTAGTGCTATATGTATTTTGAAAATTGGATTAATGTTATCAATTTTTTTTATCATATCGAATTGATGGTCCAACGTGTGGGAATTATCAAAATGTGCGAAATAGTTTTTCATACTTAATGTTAAACATTGTTGAGCTTCATAATCTCGTAATCAATAACTCGTTACAGGATTAAGTCTTCATTTTACAAATAATCAATATGACTCAAGTTTGTGCTAAATTCCTGCGATACACATGAAAGATTCGGGATCTAGTTTTAGTGATGCAACGATTCTTACTTTTGACTATTATTCAATGAATAATAAATTGTACAATTATAATTATTGCATAAATTAGATAATCTGATACAATGAGATGAATTCTAAATTAATTTTCAAACATTTTGGTTAAAAAAACTTTGTTACTTTTTTTACAGCGGATCTATTTTACCATCCTGAAACTATTGCCAGTGAAACCGATTCGATTCAAAATAAATATGAAGTGGAGAAAGTAATCATTATAATATTTATTACTATGAAATTTTACAAATTAAACCAATCTAAAACAATTCAGTGTAAATAAAACTCGTAGAAAAGAGAATGCTAGCAACCGGGGTTAACTGGTTAACGGGGTTAACTGATCGTAATAACCTGCAGTTACCGTGCATTTTATTTGTAATCATTGCATCACTAATTAATTCCATTCTGCATGTTTAAATCTTTATTACATACAATACTTGGTTTCAATAAAAAATAAAACTAAAGGTACTTCATAATATCTAAAATAAAGAAATAACAAAATTAACCTAATTTAATAAAGAGTATTTTTTTAGTTTGTTATAAAGAGATTCACGTCGCTATCACGGGTTTTTCTTCATTTTGAACTACAGCTAGGTTTCCTAATTAACTAAATTATTAATGTTTTTATGCATTTTTACAAATTTTGTATATTTTTTATTCATTAATATTATCATTATTGTAAATATATTTTTGGTACTTTTTAAAAATATTATCCTATAACACAGGAGGAAAATAAACATTAGCATAATTATGTATAAACAAGTTTGCATTAGACATTGAGGCATGGTTAAATATAAAATTTTTATGATCTACATATAATTCATAATTTGGGTTCATTTATAATCTCCAGAAAAGCTTTGTCTAATTATCTAATGATATGAGAATGAAAATAACATACTAAACATTGGCACAACTAATTCATATTCTGAAACATTTTCTTTCAGTTATTATTTTTTAGCAACATTATTTTCCATTGTTAAATTTAATATTTTTGGGGCAGAAAATTTGTGAATTAATTCAGCAATTATCCAGATATACCTCCAGACTTACACAGAACAGTAATAATTCTTTGGTAAAAATGTTTTAAAAAATCAATGCGAAATGAAATTCTAAAGCATTATACACAATGTTTTCAGTTTGTTACAGAATACAAGCAGCCTTTGAGGGATATGTAAAATAATGAGCAAAAATTATAAAGAAATAAATATGCAGTAACCCACCATACTTAAAATTTTTCAATAGTCAGTTTTAAGAAAATAATCATTTACTGGACTTTCTTAACCTTTGGAATACCAGACCCTTTTTGAGGGAAATCAATAATGAACTCTAAGGACGGGTTGTTTCCGAGAATTTGAACAATTCATCAAATTTCAACATTCATTTTCGGGTTCTGTGAAAGTCCTATTCAAATTCTGTTATTATATCATTGTAGGCTAATTGCTTGACAAAACTGAAATAAAAACAGAACTTGAAAAAATCTTTCACAGAACTTGTAAATGAACATTGAAATTTGATGAATTGTTCAAATTCTCCGAAACAACCCGTCCTAAGGTGTTTCAAGTGCAGGCGATTCAGTTAAAAAAATTTATGCACTTACTCACGGCATACAGGTTTGAATCGCATATCAAAAAATTCCAACTACAGCGAAATTCCAAAGCCAAGCAGCGCATGAACGGTTTGTCGGCGGAAAAAAATTCTTGTCACTGGTGCACGAACGGTTTTTCAGAGGTTAAGAGTTTTGTTACACAGGTATTTTGACGCTTTCATTTAGTCTAAATATTAATATGGATGTTCACATTTATTGCCCTCAATTTTCATAATTTATTGATAATATTGAAATAGAATATGCGAGATTGCTCCCACCCTTGGTTTGGTATCCAAATGACATTTTTTTTAACCCAATTAGTGGGAATGAGTAAAATGTCTAGTTAAATGTTTCCTAGTAGAAGACAGTCTAGTGAATTCAATTTCAATGTAACAATATTATTGCGGTATGTATACCTAGTTTTTTTCTCAAAGACATAATAGGGTATTTTCACAAACTATGATAATGATATACGATGATGAATATCGTTAAAAATGTGTAGGATATTTAAATATTTTCATTCATAATTATTGATTTAAAAAACGGTCTAAAACCGCGCATTCTGAAATGGTTCCAACTGGCTACAAGGTCATTATGATGTAGGATAGGTCTGTTGTTAGACGCCCGGCTTGACGTCAACACCGCTGAATTTTCAAATAAAAATGAACATGTCGTTTTGGCGGCAAATTGAAAATGGCACATTCAATCGTTATAGAAAATTTTACGTCAACAAAAAAATAAAATAAAAATTCCTTCACTATCGTAATTTTCTTCTTTTTTCAAAATTGAAAAAAAAATTGTGAAAATACACTACTATGGATATTTGTAATTTTTTTTTCAAATTTTTGCTACATTCTAGAAACTTTTTTTTTGGTATATATCTGCATTGAGAAATAGGTACATAATACTTTTTTCATTAGGGATACTCTTTTTCTATAAAATTTGTTTTTTGGAAAAGCTTTTGTTCAAGAAAATAGCAAAAATTAAAAAAAAAAGTCAAAGATAACCCTTGCAAATTATACATAGTATGAAGTGGTGATGTAATCTGATTGAGGAAACAAAAGTGTTTTTTTTTTTTTAAATTTCCATAATTTAAAGCACATTATTAACACACATATTTTTTGCTACAATCAAAGCTATTAAAATGTAGTCAATTTGAATTTCTGTAATTTAATTAAACTTTACATAAACATATGTAGTTGGTCAGTTACATAAAATTAGCCACATTTAAATAAAAGACAGCAAAGTAACCACAGAGATGAGAAGAGACAGAGCTGCCCACCATAAGGATGAGAGGAAAAAAACAAGGTGCCCAGAGCTGGGAGGTAACGTGGGCGTGAAACTTACAGTGAATTGTCAATAAATGAATCCGACAGTCTACAGGCAACTTGCACCGTAGTTATCGCTATTTTATTGATTGAAAATGAAATCTGATTATGAATTAATAGTCTCTTTTAAAATGGTCGCGAATTCCCCTCTTTATTTATCTGTCTCTAGCTGTAACTACAAATCCCAGATCGAATAAAATCGAATATTTTGTTACAATTTGACACTTTTACAAATGTTTCATAATTAGCGCTCGCTGGCGGTCAATGTCCAAAGTTTTCGTAGTTTATTCGAGAAATGCTCGAACCCTCCTTGTACCAAAAAGATTGTTAACGTGGTTTACCTCCAGCCCAACGAAATGATATCCACATTTAACGTTACGGCATGTGTATCTGTTCTGACGCCAGTGTAAAACACTTATTGTAATAACACTTTATTCTAAAGTAGCCTAGTTCATAAATTCAATTTGACTGTTTTTACAAATGAAGACTTAAGACAAAAGTGGAAAAGTATTTCTATAAAATGTGAGTCAATGATAAGTATCGGAATAAATACCTAATTATGTAATGGACTGATGTGCAAAATGAAGTGCAAAAGTTTTAAAAATGTAAAAATAGACAAATGAATTTTAAAATATGGCAAATTTCATCTATGTTATAATTATTATGTAAATTCCTACACAAATTATCAGAGTTTTATTTTCAAAAATCATTCAAACACTAATGCCCTGTTTTTCATCAGCTTTGGAGCTTGGTTTATCTATCTTTTTGACACATATTTGAAATCAGATTAATCATCTCCCTATCTGTGCCACTTGTTTTAGCTTTTATAGACAAACTGTATGTTAAAATTTTCACCAGATGAAAACAAACAACAATATTATCTTTTTTTTTTTTTTTTTTTTTGTTATTTGTTTTTGGGGTATTATGCCGTGTTGCGCTAACTCCTTCTTTAGCCTTAAGGCTAAAGAAGGAGTTAGCGCAACACGGCATAATACCCCAAAAACAAATAACAAAAATACTTTTGGCCGTGAAAATCTTAAATCATATTTAACAATATTATCATCAAATCCACAACACGATAAGTTTAGGCTGTCACAAGTGTTCTGAAATATTAGTGTTATACACTACCCCCCTTACTTATAAATGCGGTGTAAATTTAATGCGGCGCGTAAGAGCAGAACCGTGAAAAACTTGACTTATTAACATGGCATTTGTTCGGTTAAAACAGTCTTAAACCAGGCTCGAGGCCAGTTTTACCACATCAACGTTAAACGAGCGTGTAAGAATCTAATTAGAAAGACGGTAAGTAATTGATTTAGACAATATTACGGTATATGTATCATAATAAAATTACATACTGTTATAACATTTTTAATGAACTACGAAATCATCATAGTTGTATTGTTAACATGCTTGAATTTCAAAAGCTGTCAATTCCATCCTGGATTAAGTAAGTACATAGTGGTTGGTTTAAGTTTTAGCACTATCAATCTCCAATCTGACTCTGACACAAAATGTTATACTAATCGAAAGCTACTTAAATTCGTATCTAGGATTAAGCTGGTGATGAAAATCTGCGCCTTAGTGTTTGGAGACAAAAATATGGAAGCATAAAATATGTTCAATGATTGAAATTCCTTTTAAACATTTGGATTATATTAATTTAGTAATCTCATTACGGAAGTTAATGTGACACTAGTCTATTGTATACGTATAATTAACCAAGCCTCAACTGCCAATTCTTTCACACAATCACAGGAAAACATTTGAGTCACATCGCGTTACGTGGCCTAGCGCTTAGTCTTCGTCCTCGAGCATGAGGAAACCCTTGAGAGGGGTGGGCAGCGGCAGTCTCTGCACAGATTTGAAGAGAGGTGCGGGCTGCAGGGCGGTGCGCAGGGCAAGGCGGGCCAGGTGGGTGAGAGGACGGGGGCTGCGGCCCCATGAGGGGGGTGGTGGGGCGCCTGCCAGCACCAGCAGGCGCGCCAGCCCCAGGGAGCCCCGCTTCAACGCCAGGGACAGGTTGTCCACCACGCAGTGCTGCAGCGAGCACAGGTTCACGTCTGCACCGTGCTTAATGAGGAGTTCTGCCACTTTATCCCTGAAGGTTTCATATTAAATTTGTAATTATTAAGCTTTAAAAAGAGGTTAGGTTTATATTTACGATCATGGTGCATTATATGCCAAGCTGTGAAACACATGTTACCATCCGAGTAAAGTATTGGTGTAACTATAGGTTGGGTTAGGTAAAATTTTAGTAATGTTGGTATTCCTTTCACACAAAGGCACTAACTAGCATGTTACGACCATTGTTTTGTGTGACACTCAATACACAAGTACTTTCCATTGCGTTTCTGCAGAAAAACGGTATTTCATAATAAGCGTTAAGAGGTCCATTACCTCTGCAACAGGATGGCTCTGAAGAGCGGTGTGTCATCACTGACCAGGGAGGTGGCGTTGAGGTTGACAGCGTGGTCCTGCAGGCAGGTAAACAGCTCCTCGAAGGCTGAGTACTCCGCCACACACTCCACGGCCTCGTGCAGCGCCGTGGACCCCGTAAGGCTGTTGGGGTAGTCCACCGAGGCACCTACAAATAGACATGATTTTATTTATTCATTTCTATAAACAACCAATAATTGTGTTTGGTAGGTTTGTTTATTTTTCAACCTAATGTTAGAAATATGAATGCTTACGTTGCATACGTTGAATGAATATTTTTAAAGTCCGGTTGCCCAAGCTGGCATCCGTGTGACCACCGTCAGTTTGAATCTGACCACCACGTCGTGTAACATTTGGAATAGGGCCGCTAACAATAACACTCCTTATATAGATGGCGATAAGATTTAATTCCCGCTTAACACCAGCCGCTGGTTTTGATTTATACAAGAAAAAACATTGTCACAAAGTGTGTTTTATTTTATTTTGTAAAGTTATGGCATAAATATATCAACGGTCCCGAAGAACAATGTCGAATTTGCAAATTTGTAGTTTGCAGTAGAGCTGTTTAAAGTTTTGTTTCTGCATTTTTACTGTTTTTGATAATAAATAAAAAGGGTTTAATGCAATATGTCAAATAAAACCTTTGACCTCAAAAACAGTAAAAACGTAGAACCAAAAATTAAACAGCTAAAAACTACAAATTTGTACACCCAACATTGTACTTCGGGACCGTTGATATAAATGTTTTACAATAATTTGTTAACGAATTTAATTTGCAACATTATGTAATAAAATCACAACCGAAAAGGGGTTTGTAAGTAATGGATTTTGAACTTTAATGCAGTTTATATAGGTCTGATACTTTATTTTTTCCTGGGTTTGTAAAAATACCAAGATGCGTTCTACTCGCAGTATTTAATAAGAGCATCTTAAATATTTTTACGCTATCAATATTTCAAACCAAAAGCACATGATTTTGCATTACTTCATAATACAGTTTTTTCCACAAAGTGGTTTAATTGGATCGGAACTCAAATGATGAGATAGTAAGGCGGTGAAGAGGTTACGTTAGGTGCAACTAACCCTTAGAGAGCAACATCTCCGCCAGCTTTGCCTGCCCCGAGCGTGCGGCCAGCAGCAGGGGCGTGTCCCCATTGTCGTCCCGCAGGTCCACCCAGGCCCCTGCCTCCACCAGGATCCGGGCCACCTCCATCTGAACAACATTCAACATTCAAGTGATTCTTTCAGTAAGGAAATATTTGCAATGACAATAATCTTGTTAAATTTACCTATAAGCTGTTTTGTGGCTCCTGCGCTATAGGCATCACTATCAAAAAAGGTGACAAACAAGTCAAATATTTAATATAAAATATACGGAAACTGTAAAATTTGTAATTAGTGTTTGAGAATATGAAAGACATAAAAAAACAATTCAGGCAGCGCTCTCGGCCTATACGCGTACAGGTAACCTGTCTGGTTATGGTGCATGCAGGGGCGACGGGGCGGGAGTATTTGGCTCATTTGCGAACAGATCGTGTCACGGCATGTTTTGTTTACATTTTTGTGATTGCAGATTGTTTTTGCTTTTGTTAAATACCTTTTTTTTACAACTACGAACAATTAAAAATCGCGCCTACGTTAGCTGTGTGATTGCTATTTAACATTAAGTCTTAAACCCTTATAAGTGGTGGAAGTTTGTTAAAATGTAACTTTCGTCACCTTGCAGTAATGTCTATAGAAAGAGACTATTTTTGGAAGTTATATAGTCTACGAACCTAGCCTCACCTCATTTCTTTTGAAGACAATGGAGAGGCTAATGGACAGGCACATAAGGGACGGGGCACTGAAAGAGAAGCCCCTCCACGAGTTACAATTTGCTTACCAAGCAGGTAAGTCAGTCGACGCGGCACTGCACAGGTTGGTGTACAAACTGGAGCAGGCACAAGCGACTGGGGAACTGGCGGTAGGGCTATTCCTGGATATAGAGGGAGCATTTAACTGCACCACTATTAAATCCATTGATGAAGCGGCAGAAAGACATGGACTCGACAAAACCACCAGAAGGTGGCTGAGGAACATGCTCTCAGGCCGGATACTTACGGTGACAAGGGGTGAGGTAAGCATCAAAGTGCTGGTGACACGAGGGTGTCCACAGGGAGGGGTCTTATCACCCTTGCTGTGGAGCCTGGTGGTGGACAACCTCATCCGGAAACTCAACAACAGGGGCCTATATACGCAAGGGTATGCGGATGACATTGCAACCATAATAAGGTGTTGGGATGCAGACACAACCCGAGGCCTTATACAGTCAACACTGGCAACAGTGGAAGAATGGTGTGAAGAAACAGGACTGTCAGTCAACCCAGACAAGACAGAACTAGTAATCTTTACGCGTAAAAGGAAACTAGAAGGATGGAGCAATCCAACCTTCTATGGAAAGGAATTAGAACCTTCTGACACGGTTAAGTACCTCGGAGTCATCATAGATGCCAAACTGAGCTGGAAAAACCAGGTGGAAACTGTAGGCAGAAAGGCCTGTGCTCTGATGTGGGCAACTAGGCGAATCTGCGGCAGAACGTGGGGTCTCAAACCTAAAATGATGCAATGGCTTTACACAGCCGTTGTAAAACCAAGGATCATGCACGCAGCCCTGGTCTGGTGGAGGAGAACAACACTGAAAACAGTGATGGTCACACTCAATCACATACAGGGACTTGCATGCAGAAGCATCACAGGAGCCATGAGAACCACTCCAATACTAGCCATGGGAGTGCTGCTGAACCTACCCCCACTAAACATAGAAATAGAGGGGGCGGCGATGGCGGCAGCCTACAGGTTACATTGCAATGGCCAATGGAGAGGAGAGTTGCCCAGAAACAGTCACACGGAGATAGGAATAAGACTGAGGGCAATTAGTCCGACGGCTGGGATGAAGCAGGACGGCAAGCAAGCCGAATACTTCTTCGGACAGCTGTTTAAAGTGACGTACCCCACAAGGGAGGAATGGGACTCGGTCCCAGGTCCAAACTCCAAACAGGAACTAATCTGGTTCACAGACGGGTCCAAGATGGAGGAAGGAACAGGGGCCGGGGTCTGTCTACAGGGATCTAAGAGGGAACTCAGTATACCTCTAGGAATGCACTGCACTGTGTTTCAAGCTGAGATGAAAGCCATCTTAGCCTGCGCACAGGAGAATATGAGTATCGGGTACAGAAATAAGAACATAAACATATGTTCGGATAGCCAGGCGGCCTTAATGGCACTGGAAAGTAACCGATGCGACTCCAGACTGGTGATGGAATGCAGGACTATCCTAATAGAACTGGCGACCATCAATAAAGTAACCCTGCTCTGGGTACCAGGACATAAAGGTATTGAGGGCAACGAGCGGGCTGACGAACTAGCAAGGAAAGGGGCGAAAGCACCACTTGCGGGATCTGAGCCGGCTGTAGGAGTAGCAGCTTGCCACACCAAACTACATATCAAGAGGTGGGTCAAATCCCAACACTGGAAGGAATGGAAGAAGGCACCCGGAATGAGGCAATCTAAAGTACTCATAAACGGACCGGACCCTAACCGAACCAGGCAACTACTCGATATGGACAGAAACTCACTGAGGGAACTGGTAGGACTATTAACGGGACACTGCCATCTCAGGAGACACATGCAACTGTTGGGAGTGGAAAACACCAACATCTGTAGGAAATGTGAAGAGGAGGAAGAGACTCCAATTCACCTATGGTGCCAATGTCCCGCTCTGCTGGGAATAAGGCTCAGATACCTGGGAAGACACAGTGTGGAACCAGAAGACATCGCCACATATCCAATGACAGCCCTAGTGAACTTCATAAAAGGGACCGGGTTACTGGCAAGGGAATGAGGTAAAATGGGAGATAGTACAATGGGCCTATGGCCTAAGTGCTCGCGGGGAACGTAAGTAAACCGCCTCCGACTTTAAAAAAAAAAAAAAAATAGTCTACGAAGAAAATCGCAATTGTCTGTTACCAGCAAATGCAGAAAAACTGGTTTTTATTCATCACAATTTGCCGAATAAGCTGAATACCGAATAGTGGCGGAATATTCGCTACATCTCCAATTATAACCATCAAGAATAAACATAAGGCTTCGGACGGTCTATTGATAGCATAAACAGCAGAGTTTCCCTGTGGTGTGAGGCGTGGGCAAGAATTTAGGTGATTTACGAAAGACTTTGAGTAGAATTTGACTACATGGAAAAAAAATCATCCCGTAAAAACCTAAGTTTTTTTACTATAATACATTTATTTTTATTAATAGTTATGTTTAAAACATCCTATTTTTCTTTGATTTGACTTAGGATCGAAAGTTACTTACCAGGGACTGGCTCGTAACTGCTGTAAACATTTAAAATGTCCTTTTAAACTAACAACAACAAAAAATGGTTTCACTGAGGATTGAAACTTCCTCCCCAGGGACTGGAGTCAACCGCGCTAACAACTGAGTCAAATACCGATTGTGTAGGATCGACATTCATTTCGTATATATATGTTTTTTTTTTCTTTTTTTTTTACAATATCTACTGCAACTCTAGTTAGATTGGAAGAAAATAATGCTAGAGGTAGTAATCCCGAAATGTACGTCGAAACTTGGGCAATTGAAGGTCCATTTGCATTAAAAATAAAAAAGCTGAAGTGTACCTGTCTGTGTAAAACAGCGTAGTGCAGGAGGTGATGGTGCGGGGGCGCTCGGGCCCCAAACTCCAGGAGCACCTTCACTATCTCCACCTGCCCCTGGCGCACCGCCTCACACAGCGGAGTGGAACCTTCAACAAGAAAAGCTTAACAGATTATTTTAATGGGGGTAAATACATGTTCATAATTTTATGTTCAGATGAAACAAAGAATTGTACATTAGAGGTCTTAATAGTAAACATGTTATAAAATTTACACAACTGATAAACAACCATTAATTTAGGGTAAATGGTTGTTTATCATTTGTGCAAAATTTAAAACAGGATTATTAGTTAGGGGGTAAGATTTTTCGCTGGATTTAGGACAGGTTGCTTTGGAGAATTTGAACAATTCTTCAAATTTCAACGTTCATTTTCGGTTTCTGTGAAAGTCCCATTCAAGTTCTGTTATTATATCACTATAGGCTAGATGCTTGACAAAAGTGAAATAATACCAGGACTTAAAAATTGCTATTTTTTAGTGTCCTTCACCGCTGAAGGTTTACCTGACCTGACGGACGGATAGACTGGCAATATTTTTAGCGCACCACTCATTTTTGTGAGTACAAGTCTCCACTGTTGGAGTTGGCACACAACCTAACGCAACTGTAATTAATTGTAAATGTGAAAGCTTAGAATTAGTTACAGAATATCCCTTTCAGGCCTGAAATTTTTTTTTCTAAAATCACATTTTTTTTGCAGTTACATATCTTACAAAACGGCCTTATAAGGCAGATGTAAAAAATAATAAAAAAATCCTAGCTATCCCCAAGGTCATATACTACCCCTGCACGATCGTGACGTTTGGGCTAGAACTCTACTAATGCACGGTCGTGACGCTGTTAGAATTTCGGCTTTTTTGTGCTTGTTTAGCAGAAATAAAATTCGGTTTAGCAAAAATAACATTTATTATTTAGGTAATCACATAATACATTTTATAATCATAGTAACAAGATGTAAGAATAAGTCTTCAATGTGTTTGTGTAGCTAGAATTGAGATCTGACAAAAAAATATCGCGCTTAATTAATAATAAAAGACTGCTATTTTTCAATCAGACTTGAAAATAGCGATATTTAATCTTATTTTTTGTGATAAACTGCAAAGCAATTTTTTTTCCTTGAAAGGCAGAGATACGCATCGCACTTTTCACACCTAATCTTTGACCTGCTTTTACAATTTTCCATTCTGCAGGCACGAGGATTTTCAATCTCGTCAAAACATGGAAGATGGTCATAGCCGTCGTACCTTTTAGCTTGAGAGGGTTGGTTCGATCGCCTATACTTCACATTTGGCTCTAAATTTTCAACAGCCTCACCATCACTCTCGCTAATCCTCCTTTGGCGAATAGGTGCGTTGGTAAGTCCATCTGCAACTTGCATGCGAAACTCCAACAAGTCCATAACTTTGTTGCCTGGAACCCCAGCTGCCGCACAATCTAATTTATACAAGCGCCATGCGTTGGAAATGGCCAAGTCAAAGAAATGGAGTATGACTTTTAGGGTCCATTTCCTTGTCTTCATAAATGTGCGGTAGTATTCAATAGACTGATCGAGAATGTCAACGCCGCCCATGTGTTGATTGTAATTAGCGATTACTTTAGGAGCGGTGACATCAATGAAAGCTGAACAATTTTTATTCCAGCGTTTCACAGTTACTGTTTCGTCTGCAGATGTGCAATTTGAAGAAACTAGTACAGATTTGCTGTCTATCCATTTGACAACTACCACATCGTCGCTCACGAACTGCTGAGATTCACCGCGCTGCATATGACGATCTTGTTTAAAATCTATGCTTTTCCGCTCAGGTATTCGATTCATCATTAGCGTACCTGTGCCGTGCAGTCCCATAGCGTTCAGTTTTTCAAGTAATGGTATGGACGAGAAGTAGCGGTCAAAATAAATGCAACTTCCTCTTGGAATGCTTTTCGAAAGATGCAATATTATCGATGCCCCAACTCCTAATGATCTGTCTCCAATCGGAGTGCTAGCACCTCGATAGACTTCAAAATCAATCATGAGCCCATCGTGAGTTGTAGCCACGAAAGCTTTTAGACCTTGGGGTCGTGGCTTAGTTTTGATAACTTGTCGCAGCCCACGCGGGCATACACCACTAAAAGGGATCATTTGCTCATCTATAGAATAAAATCCCGGCTGCCTTTCCAGTCTATCACATGCTTTTTTAACCTGGTTTAGTACAGGTTGTACCTTCCAAAGTGTGTTGTTATTCCCTGGTGGAGGTGTATCACTGTCAACAACGTGTAACGCTGTACGCAGAGTCTTGAATCGGTCTCTGGCCATTACGTCCGCAACTAAGCCCAATCGCATTCCTTCTCGCCAGTACATGTACATCCGCGGGTATGGGATGTATCCCATGATAAAATGAATTCCTATGAGCTTCTTTAACTCCACGACATTCGTATTTAAAATACGGCCAGTGTGGCGCATGTAATAGTTATTGGTACACATGGCAGAGTGTTCGAAAAACTGGTCGTCAAAGTAGTCTTCAAAATATTTATTTGGTTCTCGAATTACTCCTGGGTCGTCACGCTGCGGGTAGCTGTGTCCTTTTTGGTTAAATGGCACCCGTCTCCAAAGTCTTCTTCTAACCGGGCCGGCGCTTCTTTGGCCTACAATCCTGCGTGGAAGTTGAGATGGGGTCGGTATTGGTGGAGCTTCTTCATCAACATGGTCATATGGCATTTGGGGAGGTAATTCTTCATCGTCATCCATGCCATCCACTTCTGAATTGTTACCATCTCCTATCAGTTGCAGTACTAAATCACTATTCAGCTCCATCTCTGCAAAAAATGTGAATAATAGTGATCAAATCAACGAAGTATTAGTCAATAACAAAAACTGCCTAAAGTAACGTTAGGCCTAACCGTCACGATCGTGACTCCTGATCCAAAAAGTGTGATTCTATTTAAAAAATCTCAAGTTTTCAATGTAAATACTTGTAAAATACAACCACCGGCATTAAAACAACAAACTAATAACAATTGCATGATGTATCAATTAAAAAATGTACAAAATAACATCACTTACGTCTACTGCTCTCATCGGAGAAAAACACTGCCATCCTGGTCGCCTCACTTATATCAACTGGCCGGCCGATGACGGGAACAATCTAAATTAGTGGGTAGCTAATTTTGTGCACTATCGTTTGCCGTCGTCTTCGTTCCGAAAAGTTGATTAGGCGAAGCGCGGGAATTTTTTCATTGAATATGCACGCTCGTGTTGGAGCGTCCTTAAAGGGTTATGTCTATCTTGGTGTTACAGTAGATTGCTTTTTCAAACGGGACAAACACATTAAAAAAAAACCTGTACAAGACTCAGATCAATTGCTGGCAGAATGTACACATTAAATTTTTTCCTATCAGTTGAAACACTTTAAATAATTTATATGTCAATGGCAGAATCTATTATAAGATATGGGGAAATACTACTATAACCAATCTGAAACAAGTCCAAGTTGTACAAAACGCAATTGTAAAATTACTAGTCGTCCCTAATATTTTCAAAAAGAGACATAATACACCGTTGCTGTTTCAGAGTGCCAAAATTTTACCTGTTAAGGCTATACTATGGCAAAAAATAATAATTCAGCATATATTTACCCCGCAGCATAAAGAGAAATTAGAACATAAATACAGCACTAGATTCACGTTATTATTATTGTTATTATTCAATGACGGGTTAATAGTTCCGAAATTTAATAATAAGTACGGACAGAGAACGTTTGAATACAACATACCAAAGATATTTAATTTATTACCTGACACTATAAAGCAATGTGGGTCTATGAATAAGGTTAAATATATGGTGAAAAATTGGCTATTAGAAAAAATATTTACTTTAATATGTATGAAAAATTGTATGAAAAAATGTTGAATCTGTAGATATAACATGTAAATTATAACTTCTAAAATCTATATGTAAATAAAATTTAAGCACCTGTTGACAAGCCAATTCAATTGGCTTAGCAGGACTTGTTTTTTGATATGTATTAACTATTTATTAAAAAAAAAAATAATTATAAAAAAAACGCGAGACAGTTTGATATTACGTATATTGAAATAATCGAGAGTATGATATTAACCATAACTTTGGCCTGCCACTTTTGAGATCTCTACAACATGTCTATAATTTGTAATGTCATGGATTCTAATGCTGTCCAATATACATTTTACAACTAAAACTTATTTAAATACATAATTGGAAAAAAAATCTCAAAATTTCTATTCTGAAAACTTTATTTTACGTTATAGTGCCCAGTGCCTTCAAATTGTAGTATTCCCATTTTATTCACAGAGATGGATTTTTAAAGAGTTCTTTAAGAAATTTTAATAAGAATATTGAATTATTCAAAAAATTGATTCTTTAGCTTATTTTATACGAATATAAGATTCAAATTTTATTTAACTGAATTCAGTAAGTAAAATAAATTTTTACGTAGTAAAGTTATCGGACACATATAACCCCGGCATGCCTCACCTCAAGCCTTCAGTATTCTTTGTATGAAAGTTCGCACTGCAAGGTACACTAATCGGCTCCGTAATGGCATCACCTCGCCTTCACACTGTCGCCCAACTAAACCGCTCCAGTGATGCCTGCGTTGCATTGAAGGCTGGTTGACGGCAAGGTGATGCTGATCTGATTCCGAGCTGATATGTGCGCGATAACCTTCATGGGGACAGATAAAAGATAGCTGATTATTAACCTACCATTGATATCTTCGACGTTTATGTTGGCACCCACTTGAACGAGAAGTTTGACAGCGTCCGTTTGTGCGTACTCCGAGGCTGTTTGGAGTGCCGTCCTCTCCGCGCTGTCTCGCAACTCCAGGGGAGCGCCAGCTGAGATCAGAAGCTCTATCTGGAAATACATAGTCCAATGATGTTAATATTTTTAATAATAGAAGGATAATGTTAAAATATTTTGGTCACATTGGAACTTCTGTCCTCAGAATATCCAAGGCCGGCCCTGTGCGGGTGCAATTAAGCAGTCCGCTCAGGGCGCCGATTTGACGAGGTGCCAAGAAGCCAAGAAGCCAAGAAGCCAAGAAGCCAAAGAGCCAAGGCGCTGATAATATCTAACACCTAATATAGCGCCCTTGAGGTTTTTACTAGGGTAAGGTGCAGTTTGACTCGGGGCTGGCCTTGCTAATATCCCACAGTATGGGATGTATTTATAGGCAATAGACACTATAGGTAAATAGGGTAAATGGCAGGTGTAGAAGAGTCAGTACTGAGAAGAAGAAAAGAAATGACATTTATTTTAGTCACCAGTGGCCGAGCTCAGTTATTTCAGCTGTGAGAATTTTTTCACCGTTGGACAGAACATAATTTATAAGGTTTTCTCATTTTCATCACCACCATTCGTCCATTCAGTTTCTCACAAGTATTTGTTTAGCATTTTCAAATTGTTAATATATTGAAAATACTAATTTCGGTTATGATCTGTCTGTAACTCCAGTTCAGGGAACTCTTTGATTTGCTTCGAATTTAAGCATCATCATTTTCAGAATTGGAAGCGTTTGTTTGGGGAATTTGTGATAGAGTAAAGGAAGTGATAAAGTACGTACCTATTAATAAAATTACTGTAGTTGCCATTTTCTAAATTGGAACTAATTTATCGAGAATTCAAATTTGATCCCGTAAATCCCCATTGATGTATTATATTTAGATGAGACATGGAGCAAAGAAATTGGTTCCACTTTTTTACCTCCTTAGTATTATCCCGTTTATTTTTTTCTCGAAAAAAATTATAATTATGAATGTGTTTTATTTTATTTTTATATTGACGAATAAATTTTCCGTAATGATTGTGCCATTTTTGATTTGTCGCCATAATGTTGTTTCTAATCCCAAATATGTTATTCCGGGCAACTTCGGTGCCAGTCAGTGGCGTTTTCTACATCATAATGATGTCTTAGCCATTTGGAACTGTTTCGGAATGTGTGGTTTAGATCGTTTTTAAAATCTATCATTATGAATGAAAATTAATTTATTATTTTATACTCACAATTTGAAGATGCCCCCCTGCGGCAGCGATATGCAGCGGGGTAGAGGGGTGCAGCGGCAGGGCTCTCCGCCCAGGGTCAGCACCCCCGCTCAGCAACGCCCGCGCGGCCCCCAGGTGCCCACGCGACACGGCCAGGTGCAGAGGAGTTAGCCCCGTGCTGTCCACACCGTCCACCTTGCAACCTGATAATAATAATAATAGCGACAAATATTTATATGTGATATTTCAATTCAAGTGAGCAAGTTGATACTGGCAGTACAAACAAAGCTCCAATATGGAATACTACGAACACGGCCATCAATTGACAGCCACATTGATTGATGGTTTGCACAATTGATTTTTAGATTTTGGGTTTGATTAACCCCGCAGTGGATAAAATGTATTGATATGAATTTTCATTACAAAATATTGAATTTAATATACTTTTTATAATCAACTAGCACAGACCCGTGAACAGTCGCGGGATAATCTTAATTCTTGAAAAATCATTTCCAATTATGAAAATGACAGTTAAAAGAATTTTCTGTTAAGAATATTATGTCAAGGGTAGGTACTTTACCGCTTGTCTGAATTCTTCATACAGTCAGTTTCAATTTTGAAAATAACACTTAAATCAAAGCAAAATTGAGTTCATTTAACCAAAGTTACGCGGGAAGTACAGACAACCGAAATTAGTATTTTTGATTCAGCGGTGATTGCTTACTTAAATGTATGTCGAATGTAAAATAAGCAACCCATTTAAAAACCACATAAATCAGTGTGAAAACGTACAAATACATTACAAACTACATTATTATGAAACGGATTCATTAGCAGATTTGATTACATTACTATACAATAGATTTACACTAATAAAACAATCGACTAGACTTATTGTCGATTGTGCGCCAACTTTACCTTTAGGCAAGGTAAAATTTCTAACTGTTGAACGCCAGCCTTGCCTATCGGCAATGTCAAAACATGCTTTCTTTTCTTGGGATTTTTTACCTTAAAATGCTCCTAAAATATATTTTATTCGCTCGAAAAGAAAATAATATATCCTAATACTTTTATACTGTGTTGTTTTGACTTGCAATATATTTATTTTATGTGTGAACAAGTGCGCCGCCATTCTGGAAGCGTCATTGACCTCACAATGGTATTATTGTGTTTGTTTATGTCATATTTCTATATTTATTTAAATTCCTTGAGAAGGACACTTATTTAGCTTTAAGAAAATAAAATATTATGTTTATACCAGCTTGCAGTAGTAGTCGGAGGGCCCCAACGTGCCCCTGCTCCGCTGCGTAATGCGCGGCGCTCCTCTGGCAGGCGTCGGGGGAGTCCCTCACCCAGGGACCCCCTCGCAGGCTCGTATCAGGGACCAGGAGCCCCTCCGTCTGCTCCAGCATCTGGGCATACCATCTGACGGAAACACACGACACATTATAGGAACAATCAAATTCTCGGCTGCGTGGATTGTGAAAATGACAGCAGATTTTAAACAATGTTTTTAAATATTAAACATAAGTAACAATAGATCTTTTTATGAGAAAGTGTAAATGAAATCTTCAACTTGTTGAATGATTTTTCTTTGTTAGATGCTAAATGATGCTGGAACACAAAGTATAGGAGTACCGCTGAGAGCTCCGTTATAACCTCTCCCCATTTCCCATAAATGACTCAAAAAGAGGTCAAAACGGGGATTTCAGCAGCAGGACCTCACAGTCCTGTTGACGAGGTTATTTATCAGAAATAACAGGTGTTTGGAATATATTTAATGTAGAACTATGAATGCCTTTAGAAATAAGGTGTGGTACTTACTTGTAGAGGGCGGCCCAGGTGTCATCCTCTGTGGAGGGAACATGCTCCTCTGCATCCCCGCCTCCCTCCCCACCACCCACTTCCTCGTCCCACTCCAGCCCTTCCCCACCCCCCGGGACCCACCCGCCCTCGGGGGACAGGCCGGGAGAGTTATCCTCGTGGATGAACACGTAGTAGCCTTGGTTCTGTTGTGAGTAGTCAATGCCAAATGGATACATGTACCCAGGATCCTGCACGGGAGACGTCATCACACCAGGGTATTCCTGACCCCCCTGGTGGTAAACATATCCCTGATGCGGGGTCGGGCGGCCGGACGGCATCCCCGCCGGACTATTATTCCATTTCATTTGATCAGTGGACGGAGAGTAATCATTATCCAGAAGCAGTTTGAGGATTTCTACATCTCCGTGGTGAGCGGCAGCGCCCAAAGCCGTTTTCCCCGAAGCACTTGTCACATTTGCACTAGCCCCTGATAACAAAACAATAACAAAATACATGACATACAAAGAAATAATATCTAATAATATAAATAATATCTAATCAATGGGGTAATCCATCGGATTGCTTGTAAAGTCGATAAAAAATCATTAACAAAAAAATTTGACACTTCGCTAATATCAAGGTAGTTTGTAAATATACAATGAAATAAAAATGTCAAAAGTTTTTTGAATTTGGAACTCACCCTTGGATAAAAGTTTGTTGACACAAATTATATCTCTGCGGCTAACTGCCTGATATAACTTTTCGTTTAAAGACACATCCATCCGAAAAGTTTGATATCACATCAGAATACACAATGAGTTCATTGTGCAAATATCAGGGGGACAATAACAATATCACCTTAAAAACTTAAGAAACCTTGGATATGAATGTTTAGATTATTGCTAAACGATGCATATTTTTTAATACGCATTTGAATAATACAACACTACTTGATCATCGATTGTCGAAATACCGTCCACTTTGTTTTTATAAAATTTTGACAATACAACACAAATACATAGCTTTGACAGCTATATTCTTCATTGATTTTAGGGCAGTCAACTCCGAGTAAACAACATCCGCGCCTACCCACACGATACTGTGAAGAAAATTTTCCGATGGCAGCACCGATAAATTTGGCGGAACAAATTTTATTTTTAAATTATGATGTGTGAAAAAAGAAAGAAGTAGGAATTTGAGTGCTATTTTCAGATAATGTAATAATATTACAACAACTTTAACGACGTTTTAAAAGAGAAATGTTTGCTTAATGAACTGTAAATTTACTAGAATAAAGGGCCAAGAGAAACAAAGGAAACATTTACCCAACAACAAGCATAACCTCGGACGCGTTGAGAAAACCGCCTTGAGATATCACTAGAGTTTTGCTTTCAGATAAAAAACAATGCAATACCGCCTGATAGACACGTTTAGTTTACATTTAAATCACTCTGAATTGAAATTCTGAGATTATTTATTGAATGGTCGAAATTTACGAATGTGGAAAGTTATTGATACCATGGTTCGAGATATATAATGTAATTCGTATTGTATCAATCTGTCTCGCGATAGACTTAAAGTATAAACACAAAATATGATCTGAGAAACATTCTTAACGAACTATTTTTATTTATTTTTTCCGTAGGAAGCAATTATTTGTGGTTAGTCATTATATTTTTAATTAAATCAAACACCATGTTTTTAACCACGAGTTTTTATTATTTTTCACATCGACCGGTTTCGCTTTGAATTTGAATTTTTGTTTGAATTAATAAAAAAACTCTTTTTAAATAGATCTATTTGAATTTCACTGTCGTTTTCAGTAATGAATGAATGCAAATCTTGGAAGCGAAAATTCACCCATTTCCCGAGATCCAATAGAGCTGAAACTCGGCCGATAGACTCATTGTCGATGTCAATGCATTCTATCAACTTTTGGTGGCAATCACGTACACACACGCTGACATAAACGCATTTCTCAGAAATCGAATGAAATTACGGCAGTTAATATACGAAATAAATGTCGGTCCTACTCGATCGGTTGATAGAGTTGTTAAGGTTCAATCGTCAGTCAAACCAAAGAAAACTTTAAGTTCTTAAACTAGATTTATTTTTATAAAATACTTTAGTAAAAAACTTTTATAATCATTTATTTTTAAGGTATTATGCCGTGTTGCGCTAACTCTTTCTGTAGCCAACGTTTCGGACAGCATTATAGTGTCCATCATCAGGGCAGATGTGTGTTGGATAAAGAAGGAGGTAGCGTAACACTGCATAATACCCAAAAATAAATGATTATAATACTTTTAGCCGTTTTCAAGCCCAAAAGAATTAATTGGCTGTGAAAATGTTAAATCATATCTAATAAAATTTGTTTTTACGGGATGTTTTTTTTAAATTTTTTAATCTATATTTTTTGGTATCTACAAAATCCACACTAGTGACGCCCCCGATTCCATGGATAAGTGTGTCAATTTGTAGGTACATTATTTTGTAAATGGATTGGCCATGGAAACCACGCCTGCTCTATGAATATTTGATTTTATATTCCTTTTTAAAATTTAAGTAGGCAGTAAGTAAGTACCGACGATAAAGAATTATTAGCATTAGAAAATGGTTTAATTCAAAATTACAGATATTAAATATTTACCTCACGTGTGCTTGTCTTTGTGTATAGACGATTTTCCTCGAACTCTGAATACAATATCATCATTATGATACATACCCAGCCTTAGTATTAAGTTTCATGTACTTACTGATCGAGGTAGCATTAATGGAGTCATAAATCTTAATTTATAAGGGTGTGATCCCGTTACGAGAAATAGTAACGGAAGATACTGTGAAATTGTAATGGTAACATTGGTTTATTTATGGGTACCATTACCAACGCCATCATTACTTTTGCTAGAGCACTGATTAGGGACTAGAGCAGTTGTTCTTTACCGGAAAATGGAAAACCCATCAATCCAGAATATCCAGATTACCAGTAGCATGTGACCAAAGAAATGCTATGTAATCTATATATACTTTTCAAGATCGCGTATGTATAATTATTTTGAATTGAATACTTGAAAATGGCAAATTCTTTTTCATCTTTCGATGATTGTTGTGGCCAAATTAATAAATAAAGCTTATCGTAATAACAATGATGAAAATTGAATCTTAGAACGGCAATTTGGTTCAGTAAAAAAATAAAGCATACAAGTTCCTTACCAAACAAACGAAATTCAATAGAAAAACACAGTTTGAACAGAAATTTGTTGTTATTTTAGTATGTTCTTTTAATTTCTTTTTAACCAATCCAAATCCCGATTGGATAAGACCGACATACGCATAGAATTACGTATTATATGTGTTGGTGTGTGTGCGTGATTGCCACCAAAAGATGATAGAATACATTGTCACAGACAACTATCTGAGTCTATCCGCCGACTTTCACCGCGATCTAATGTCGGGAAATGGGAAAATTTTTATTTTTCAAAACAAAGGTGAAATTCAAATATGTATTTAACCTAACCTAATCTAACCTTACCTAACCTGTAATAACCTAAGTTAACCTAACATAACCTAATCTAACCTAACATAATCTATAATAACCTTACCTATCTAAAAAATATTTATTTATAAAACATGCCTAAAGACCTTTATTTTATTTTTTTATTTCGTCAAAAATAGTACCTACCTAGTATTTGCATAAAGTAAAAAATTCTTGCCACTCATATAGTATCAGGAAAACCAACATAAGATAATGCCATCAACAGAAATTATTCTGGCTGTCATCCCATACAACGAAAGCGAATTTTCATTTTACATAATTAAAAATTAAAATGCTAAAATAAAAAAATTCCCAAATGCAGTCAGTTTCCTTTTATAGTAAATAAGGTAAATCAAAAGGTTTTATTTAAAAAATATTTCGTATTAGCCGTGGCCAGCGATCCCGAATAATTACGAGTACCGAATAATTACGAGTAATAATAATTACACAGCAGAACTTGTTTAAAAATAAACTGTTTTTATAAACCCAATAATAATATTATTGTATATATAAAAAATAAAAAAATAAAATGGAGTTCTACAAATTAAACTTAATAACAATAAATACCATAAATTCCTTCCTGGACCCTCTGCAAAGCCCCCAGATCCCCCCCTGAACCCCAGATGGTGAAAATTCAGAAGTTTCGGACTGTGAATCTGTTGTTCTAACTTCAAATAAAATAAGGAAGTGAGAGCATTGTAATAATTGAATCTCTCAATCTCTCAATCATCTCAATCTCTTTTTTGTTATGGTTTGTTTTGTCGTTATTTTTATTGGTCAATGACATAAATACTCTTATAACTGTCATATATGCATGTATAAAGACTGTTTATAACGCTAATAAATAAATATAATCAAAAATAATTTAACATTCCCTTGTTCTCTCTGATTCTCTCAGTTTTCTCTGATTCTCTCAGTTCTCTCCAAATCCTGTCCTCTTCTTCATCCGACCATCACTTTGTATGCCTTATTCGAGTGCTAATAGCCTCCATTCAAAACTCTGGTAAAACCTTAACTCTGATTTGGATTCTTGGACATGTTGGCATCGTGGTTAATGATATTGCGGATTCCTTGGCAAAACAAGGAGCATCCAACCCTATTGTTACCCTCGTAATTCACATTCCACTATCTCACATTTTTCCATCGTCAAAGATAGATCCCGCAGTGTTTGGTCAGAGTATTGGCACATTGGTATTCAATACAAGGGAGCCTGATACACCTCAATCCAAAAGACTATCCCATCAAAACCTTGGTTTCAATAATTCCGCAATTTCTCCAAAAAATAAATTTCCTCACTTATTCGAATGAGGATTGTGCAGTGTTTCGTTCTTTCTCACATTTTTAAAATTCACGTGGTTGACTCCCCAGGTTGTACGAGTACCTTAAGTGGGAACTTTAGATCACATATTTTTTGGCTGTCCCTCTCTAAACAATTATCCTCCCTTGTATCAAGCCTTATCTAACATTTCCTCTCCTCCATTCAACATCTTATCTCTTCTAAGTCTGAATTCGACTCTAATCTTCTATACACTTTTGAAATTTGTCAATTTATAAAAAAATAATATATAAATTCACCTTCCCTGTCTTCATAATTTGAAATTATGGTCTAGAACACTCTTGAAGGGCGAAAGCCAAAAACAATGCAAGGCATGGTTCGAACTTTGAAAACCCGTTTATCAAGCTCTATGGCACCACTCGATTCAAATTTTGGATTCTAACTAAGAATGAAATTCTGAAGAAGAATCAAAAATAAAATCCGTAAAAAAGGCATATATTCTGTTGAAAAATCATCATTATTACGCCCACAAATGCAAGACCTGGGTTCGAATTTTGAAAGCCCTTTCCCCAGGATCTATGCTATCCATTATTTTAAAACTTGGGATTCCTACTAAGAATGAACGTCTGAAGAAGAATCAATGATAAAATCCGTAAACAATGCATCTGTGGAAAAATCATCATTTTTAAGAGCACAAATGCAAAACTTGGGCTCGAACTTTGAAATACGTTATCACAGGCTCTATGGCACCTACGAGTTCAAAATATCGGATTCATACTAAGAATGATGGTCTGAAGAAGAATCAATGATACAATCTGTTAATAACAGCATCTGCTGAATGATCATGATTCTTACGAGCATAAATGAAATGGGCATTTGTGGAAACACCGCAAAATCTACGGTCACAAATGCAAAACTTGGGTTCGAATTTTGAAGAAAGCTAGTCTGAAGAAGAATCAAAAAATAAAATATAAAATCTGTTAAAAACGGCATCTGTGGAAAAATCTTCACTGTTACGGGCACAAATGCGAGAAATGGGTTCGAACTTTGAAAGCCGTTTTATCACGATGTATGGCACCAACCAGATCAAATTTTCGGAATCCTACTAAGAATGATGGTCCGAGGAAGAATCATTGATAAAATCCGTAACAAGCGGTGTCTGTGGAGAAATCAGCATTCTTGCGCGCACAAATGTGAAATTTGGGTTCTAACTTTGAAAAACCGTTTTCTCAGGCTCTATGGCGCGCCTACGAGATTAAAATTTCAGATTCCCACTAAGAATGACGGTCCTACGAAGAATCAATGATAAAGTTCATAAAAAACCGCATTTGTGGAAACAACACCAAATTTATGGGCACAAATGCAAGACTTGGGTTCGAACTTTGAAAGCCGTCTTCTCAGGCCCTATGGCACCAACCGAATACTTTTGTTGATTCCTTCTAAGAATGATGGTACGAAGAAGGATTAATATAATAATCGAAAAAAAAACATAATTTAGAAAACCACCAATTGTAGGGGCTTTGAAAGCCCTTTCCCTAGGAACTATGATACCCATTATTTTAAAATTTAGGAATTCTACTAAGAATGATGGTCTGAATAAGAATCAACGATAAGTTGAAAATATGGTTCCATGATAACTCAACACAGTGACAATTCAACACACTTTTAAAAAGTGATATAGTCATTAGAAACGATGAAAAAAAATTTAAACCTAACCTAACCTAACCTACTTAATCCAGTTGATGAAGTTTTTGTTTCATCACTTTTCATGACTTTATATAACTTTTTAAAGATGTGATGAATTATCATTGTGATGATTTATCCGGTCACCGAAAATATAACCCCACCCCACCCCCTTCATTGTTATTCTTCTATACTTCCAATATCTGTGGGTAGTGGAATCTGTTGCGCTCCTAACCCTTCAGGCCTCTGGCATATTGACTGTTATATTTTTTTAAATATAACAGTCAGAAAGTTGGAGAATTTGTGTGTATTTCGACCTGTCAATATAATCCAAAAAATTGGATATTTTTTAACGTATCCTAAATGCTTTTATAAATAAACATGTAATTTTTAACAATCAACTTTAAAATGTTTTAACAATGGCTCACCCTAATAATAAACACTATTGCCACCTCACTTTTTTGTTGTTTTATATAAAAATAATTTTAAAAATTTCACAAAATTTCATAACATTTTCGGTCGGAACCTTTGGCTTCATGGAAGTGTACATTTTAATTATTCTTTGGTTATATCCTGTGTTTTAATTGTTTAACTTGGTGTTCTCTTTCTGACACCGTTTAGTTCGTATTTCTAAGGGAGACAACGATTTATATGAGAACGTATGAACTGTTCCGAAAACCGAACAAATTAGCCTGAGTTTAAAAAAAAAGAAAACTAAAATCTGAACATAAATATGTACAGATTGACATATTTATTTCAATTCGGGAGACGGGTATGGGTACCGCCACCCCGGGAACCATTTATTTAATAACTAACACACCTGCCATAGGTCACCCCAAATGGTCTACTAAGTTTGGTGACTTAGCAGGGGTTCCCGGGTTCATGGGGGGAGGTTTGTCTAGGTCTTGGTCTAGAGCGTGGCGGGTCAGATCGAGAGAGACTGGTTGAGGGTGACCTTTTGTTCTCTCCAGCCGGACTCTCTCTACCCATCGTCAGATTCCCTATTTCCTTCCGAGAACTTCCTCTCCTTCATTTCCTTAAAAAGACCCTCCACACAGCATCCCTATAGATGACATGCCCGAAAGAAATTATTTTCCTCAGTGCCTCCTGTGTGGAGCTAATAAAAAATATTTATATTATCATATTTATAAGACTCTTTTTGAATACAGGATGTATCGGCAAGTACCCGACAAACTTTAACCATGTTATGGGCGCTTTGATGTCCGGTTACATTTTTTTTTCCATTAAAAACAAAAAATAAATAAAAAATCCACACTCCGTCACTGTCATTTGCCTTGTTTCTCGCGTTCAACAGCTGTTATTAGCAAGTGCGTCAAAAAGTGTCCTCGCTCTTTCGTACACACTAAATAATAATAGTTAAAAATGAGACGAATGGTGCTGTGCCATTTCGTTGTGATTGTAAAAGCGCGCCAACGTAGGTACGTACGTACATTATTCAACGAAACTCGAACAAAATATTGCCAGACTGACGGGTTTTCAAACTTTGACAAAGGATAAAACATTGGTGACATGTGATGAAAATATGAATAGTAAATTTTTTATTAAAAAAAATGTTACCGGACAGCAAAGTGCCCATAACATTTTTTACTCCAAATGTGCTAAGGAATAGCTGGTTAAAGTTTGTCGGGTACGTGCCGATACACCCTGTATAGATAAGTGTGTCAATCTGTATTCAGGTATAATATTCTGCTAATAGCTTAATTCGTTGGTTAGGTAGGTATTTGTTTAATTTAGGTAGGTACCTACTCGTCCTTGACATTTGTGACGATGGTTGTCGAGGCCTATCCGCCCAGTTCCTAGTCCCAGTTCGTCCTTGCGGGATGACCGCCCCTGACGCTGCCGGTACTAGTGATCAAGTGACGTGAGCCATTGCATTGTACAGATTGTGGTATCTATTTGATGGCCGTATGAAATGAGGTCTAGCTTGTGAATAATCAACATGCATAGAGGTGGGTAGGTGTCTCTGCGTGACTATACGTTGATCCGGGACAAGGTATTTTAGCGCCCAGGTCTTACATTCGAAAACAGGTCCACAATAAATTAGCATCTTCTGAATTTACGTGTGCATCCAGTTATGTAGTAATGTGTAATGCTCTTGAGGTGGTTGTTTGCGAAAACAGCGCAACACAAATTAATCATCCTATTATTATTATTTTTTAATAAATTTCTCTTCAATTGATCTATTCAATATGATTCTGTGATGGATTATTTAAGTACCTATAATATATTCTTTAACTACACGGAGAAAATGAGTAATGCTAATTTATTAAGAATTTCTTCAAATTATTGGTAATCCGGTTAAAGACGGGATTGCAAGCCGTTTCCTGATAAACTTTTAGTAAATTCCTAACATATAGGAACACGTGTTCACGTATTTGCCTACATTTGCCTTGATAATGTACAATGACGAAATGCTTAAATATTAAGATATTTTGAGGAGATTTTTAATAAATTAGCAACACGTGTTCATAAAAATTCTAATATTTTTGCTTTTCGTTATTATATACTATCAAGACTAATGCAGATGCATGAACACGTGTTTCGATATATTTTTAGGACTTTACTAAAAGTTTATCAAGAAACGTCCTGCAGTCCCGTTTATAGCGAGATTACCAATAATTTTATATTTTTCTCCGTATACAATGATTGAATATTACGATTTTAGAATCGTCTGGTAATCACCACATTTTTTTCTCAGTAGCTCAGTTGGTTCAGCCGAAAACTATAAGCTGTAAGAATATAATGATTGTCCAGAAAATAATTTACTCCTTTCGATTGCTTTGCCGTCAGAAAACGTCTTTTTTGGCTTTCCTCCCCACACCACAATCTGGGATATTATATATTCTTAGGAATTCTAAGGATTACACAAAAATGTTAATTTGTTTTCTTCTTCTGGTCCTCTCTCCTCCTACAGGAGGTTGGCTATTACCAGACAATTCCGGAACAACCCAACGGCTTTGCCCCCATACCAGTCGCGTCGACGTCTGTGCTGAATCTATCTCTCCTCGGATTTTCAATTCGGTAATCTAGCAAATGGCGCTGCTCGTAATAACAAAACAAATATGGAACGAACGACAAAGAACTTCTAAACTAGTTACTATATCTGTCCAGAGTATTTGAAGTACGCGTCTTCATAACCACCTTTCAGAACAAAGAAAAACATAACAACATGCACTTCTTTTTCCTTATTCTGTGCTTAAAGAATCGGTGATGTGAATAGAGTTGGGCGTTTCGGTTTCTTTTTCAAAAAACCGAAAGCGTTCCGCTTTCCCAACATAAACGGTTACGAGAAACCGTTTAATAATGACGTTATACACTACAAAAAAATTATAACACGTTATTTTATTCACCTCTAGCGCAAATGCGGTGCCCACCTCATTCATTCCTCGGCAGAATTGTTTAGGTTCAGGTTTTTTAGTCTAGTTCAGTTTAGTTTTAGGTCATGGTTAGAGAAGAGTATTCACATTATCATATTTAAGATGCCTAACCCTTGTTCTGACTCTGCCTAGGATCCGACCGCTACGTCTACGCGTAGACGTATCTATTGTTCTTGAGGCTTTCGCGGTCTTCACTATCTGCTAAAGTACGCATACCTATGTATAATTATCTTCGGTATATTGAAGCGTAACTTAACATATTAACATAATACCTACTACTATTTTATTAGCCACCTAATAAATAAGACGATAGACAAATCAGGCTAAGGACACGAGGAAAACTTTGAAATAAAGTAAATTGCATCTACATACTGGAAATGTTTTATTGTGAAGTACATATTAACTTTTTATTTTTCGGAATAACTTAGTGAGTAAAACCTAAAATTGTAATATTTAATTATTGAAGACAATATTAGCGATTCCTAAACAAAAATCTGAAACAGAAAAATCAGAAAAAGATACGGTCACATCTAGGACTCGAACCCAGGACCCTTGTCTTGCCGTGGCACCACTCTACCAACTGAGCTAATGGGACCCTATCTTCTTCGGTCATATTTAATTGTATCATACTTCGAATAAGAACTACCAACATTGTCTTCATTTTTCTCACCGCACATTTTTATTGGCAACCATATTTATATATATGATCGCAAGATTCAACCCGAACTAAATGCAATCTAGATAGTGTCTTTAGATAAACATATCGTATTTTTAATTTAATGTGCGACATCTCATGACTTTTTTTCTGCAAGTCTAGGATGAATATTTATATTTTGGAATAACTTGGTGAGTAAAACCTCAAATTGTAATATTTAATCTTTTTCTGATTTTTCTGTTTCAGATTTTCGTTAGGAATCGCTAATATTGTCTTCAATAATTAAATAATACGTATTAACTGCTGCATTCCGAATTTGTAGGAAATTATTAGATGTGCTGATTTTACCACATTGATATGATTTATTTGCCGAAAATATTACCGCATTACGAGGAACTGCTACGCGACTATTTTCATTAAAAACCTATAAATTTGGATTTCAGGCCAAAATAATAGACCAAACTGTTTCTACAATCAAAGTAAAAGGTATGTAGGGATAAAGAAAAATAATCATAAATATAGAAATCCTCTCAACAAGTCATATTTTGTGTTTAGCTAACCCACATTTCTTTCGAATAAGTATGATAAACGTATATTTTGTTACCTGATTGACATTTTAATCACGTTCATGTTTTCATTTCATGACATGATATGTGTTTTTTTCTGTCCACTTTTATACGGACCTTAAGTATGGCGATGCACTACGTAGTAATGCGAAATCATGTGTTTTTGGTTTGAAAATGTGGTCGCCTAGAAAATTTTCAGATGCTTTAATTAAATACTGCGAGTAGAATACATCCTGGCCTTTGAAATAATTGAGTCTTTTTATAAGCCCAGAAAAAAATTATAGGCCTATGAAGACGGCTTTAAAGTTCAAAATCTCCTACTTAAGAACCCGTTTTCGGTTATGATTTTATTGTATAATGTGGTAAATTAAGTTATTTATAAAATGATCGTAACAAAATTAAATATTTATCCGAAAATCCACAAAATAAAATAAAAGGCACTTTTTGGCCATGTATTTTTCTTGCATAAATCAAGACAGGCGGATGGTGTTAAACGGGAATTTAAACCTTATCGCCATCTACGTAAGGGGTGTTATTGATAGCTGCTCGATTTAACATATTACACGACGTAGTGCATCGCCTTAATTAGTTAATTCCATTGTTATATATAGAAGTTATAAACGACTTTCAACCTTTTGAAACTCCCGAATGAACTACTGGCTCTATAATAATATTACATATTACTTACGTAATTATTTTTATAAGCAATAATTGTTCGCCTGAAACACTCATCCACATTGAAAAAATCTCCTGATATAAAAAACATGACGCCAACGGGACTCGATTGTAATTATCAATTTTATTATAATTAATTATCAATTACTCAACTTACGTAATTATCTGTAATATTGTGTATGTTTGTATTTTTTCTCATGAGTAGGTTAATTGTTAGTATTTAATCATTTTTAATTTCAGTGTTGACAAATCGACGTTCATCAAATAGATTTAAAATTGTTTAAAAAATGCAGATAATAATGTAACATTGTAGACGCTCAGAGGCATAAATATTTATTGAAAACAGATGAGACATTTTGAGAATAATATTTGTGTTATGTAAATCTTGGAAGCGGAAATGAACCCACTTACCGATGTTCGATCGAGCGGAAACTAGGCAGATGAAATTTGACATTTTCATATTTTTTTATCAAAATAATCTTTTTATTTAGGCGTAGTGTGTTCAATTCCTCGGCTGGCTAAGTCCTCCATCACAACACAAGAAAAAATTTCCGCTTACTGTGGTGGTAGTAGGAGATTTTCAAATATTGTCAGGTTATTCGTAACCCGGAAATGTTTGTATTTGTTTAATTTTTTGTTTTGTTTTTGTTTAAAAAATGTATTTTATGCGGAAACTCAACTGGTTTACGTAAACCAGTAAACATGTAATATTATATAAAATATGTGTATAAAACTGTTTGTTTCCCAAATAAAGTTTAAAAATAATAAAGGATCGAACATCGCCAAATATACCGGCTGCGAAGTGTGTAACATAGTGTTTTGGTTTTTACTCCAGTTCTTGATAATTCGGAATAATCACTAATGAGAGTATTGGCAGGAAGACAAGGGTGGCTCGCGAACCTTCCATGATCTCCACAGAGTCGGGGGGACTATGCTGGGCACGCAGCATTACCAGCAGATCAAGTTTAAGATTCAGAGGTCACCCACAGATGATATGGGCTATGAAGAATTAAAATAACTGTCGACTTTGTATGGGTAAAAACTGATAAGGATCAACAAAACTGTAACACTCGCATTACAGGTGTTGAATACAGAGGAAAGATGTTCACTTGGTCAGCTCTGTCAACGCTTCAGTCGAGGGGTAAGGTCCTCGACTACGAATCCGGAGGTCATGGGTTCGAATCCCGGCGGGTGCAAGTAAACTTAAAAAATTGTGTTATTTCATTTAATTAAGTAAAATAATTAATATAGAATACTAGCGGAATGTTCCAGAGTGGCAGACATTCTCAGTATCACCAGGGTGAAAAATCATAATTTATAATTGAAATGCTGCTTGAAATGGCTTTAGTTGTGTTTGGCTACCAGATCTGAATAGCCAGGTACTTTTCCACCTTCTTCTTCTCCCTCTGCTTTCTCTCACTACAACCTTCAGCCTCAAAACATGAGCCAGTGAGACTATGGCATCTCCAATACCTCATTGGAGATGCCATGCGCCGGTTAGTAGGGAATAGTTGGGATTATTTTGCGGTATTCACATTTTAAACAAAGCTGGGGAGAGCAACTCTAGAAGCTATGGACCTGACAGCCTAGAGAAGCTTTATCAAAGCGATGTGCCACGACCCGAATAGGACGAGGGAGAATGATGATGAGATACTGTATAAAGAAAAGTGACTGGACGCAAACAAGGCTGGACGCCAGAATGCTTATGGAGAGCTGGTATAGTGATAGGGAATAATGGGCAACAATTGTCTAAATATACTAAAGAGACAGCATGATAGTGGGTATACTTCTATAAAAGTATGCCTATTATCCTACCTTCGGAGCGTATACCTTCTTATAGCATTACGAATTATACCAGATAAACTATACCAATAAGTATTATTATTCTCTACCTTTCAACAGTGTACCACATTTTTTTTTAAATGTGGATACGGCAAAAGAGTCCCAAATGCTCCCAACCGCCTGGAGCCCTTGATACTATGGTGTCCCCAATTGTGGTATGTTGTGAAGCCGAAGGTAGGAGGGATGGGAAGAAGGTGGGGAAGAGGAAGTTGAGGAAGTACATGGTTATTCTAATCTGGTCACAAAACACAGTTTTAATTGTGAATTGGAACTCCGGAAAGTACCGCAAAAATAATATATATATATTATTTCTAATTAAGAAGTTTTGAATTAACATAAATTAATTAAATAAAATTCACCTGCGCGCGGCAGGATTTGACCTCGCGACCTTCGGATTGCTTGTCGAGAGCCTTACCACTCGTCAACGGGCTCGTCACATTGTGTTGACAATATCCCAAGACGAACAATCCAAATAGGTACCAGGTAAAAATATGCCTTTAAGAACCGATCAAAGGGTAGCCTCCAACTTACAAATCAATTAAAATTAACAAAACAATGACCAGAGAAAACCTTTATTTTATCTGTCGGGGCACGAGTAGGTTTTTATTTCCAGAGAAAGATAGATTAATTAGCTAATTACAGTAGGCGTAATCCGTTTTTGTAGTACAAACGAATATCGCCTAGTTCTCCCGTTACCTGTTATTTGATGTAATAGTCGGGCTTCAGCACCTGTTCCTTTACTAACTGCCTGTGCTCTGAGGTTGACCGAGGAGTGAGGCAGTTGATAAGCGCTGGTCGCCGGCGCTAGACGTTACTTACGTTAAATGATTGCAATGTCGTTTATAACATCGACCGTGAAATTTGTCAGAATATACCGGTATAATTCCAAACACGAACTATGAAATGAATTGAATAGATAAAAACACACAGTTAATTCATGCATGTTTCCAATGAGTTATTATTTTTATACGTAAAATCTTTGAGAAAAGACTGTGAAAATTTGTGGAAATTTTTTAGTTCAAGTGAAGTTCGAATATTGTTATTGAAGTGAAATTAACATGTGAAGTGGGTACGAATTTCGGAAAAATAGCTATAAAATAAAGTAAGTATTTTGCATCTATGTAGCTATTAAATTATTGTGTTATTGATGTGCCTATCTTAATATTAGCATATTCCATATTCAGGTGTTATAAGAATTCGATGGATGGAAGGAGTTTGCGAAAAATGTTATAATTTTTAATAATTGGATTTTTTTGTTTATATTGACACCATATAAACTTATCATTACTTGGAACAAATGGTACCATGTCAATCCTGTCTTGAATGGTCGTGTGCTGGAAGGAAAATGTGGAAGGGGAATGAATGAGAAAGATGTAGTTTCAAATTCAAATTTGGTTACCAAACAAAAGTTCAACAAATCAACCTCTCGACACTTATTACTGGTATGCGATATGCAATAAACTGATTTGTAAAGTTATTTATTCTGATATAGTTACGTATATGCATACGCATTTTTAATGTTTATTTGGGTTTTGAAAACACACCTCTACGCTTAGACGGGCGCAGGTAGGTACTGTAATACGGGGCGACTTTTGAATCGAGAGTGACTTTTTCATCGCGGATATCTTGTAATGCTCGCTACCACTCATAAATTACTCGTTAAGGCGATGCCATACGTAGTAATGCAAAATCATGTGTTTTTGGTTTGAAAATTTGGTCGCCTAGAAATATTTCAGATGCTTTAATTAAATACTGCGAGCAGAATACATCTTGGCCTTTGAAATAATCGAGTATTTTTTAGATAAGTCTTTATATAATCCCAGTTAAAAATAATGTAAAGGCCTATGAAAACTGCTTTAAAGTTCAAAATCTCCTACTTACGAACCCATTTTCGGTTATGATTTTATTGTATAATGTGGCAAATTAAGTTATTTATAAAATGATCGTAATTTTTTTAAATATTTATTCCTGAACATCCACAAAATAAAATAAAAGGCACTTTTTGGCAATGTTTTTTTCTTGCATAAATCAAAACAGGCGGATGGTGTTAAGCGGGAATTTAAACCTTATCGCCATCTACGTAAGGGCTGTTATTGATAGCGGCTCGTTTTAAAATATTTTATACTTTAAAAGGATTTAAAGTTTTTTTCGAGACAATGTGGATACAATGATGCACCAAAAATAAATTGAATTGCAAAGTTGTTTTTTAGATATGTTTTGACAGAGAGAAATGTAGGTAGATACATTTTATAAATTTCTCAATGATTATAATAGTTTTGTGTAATTTATATTATATAGTACCTACGTGAATGTATATCGTATATGTATAATATAACTACTTGAATATTTGAACACGCATTTTTTTTACTTTTTTTTGGGATTGACGTATCACCATTGTGATAAGCTTATAAAATCATGGTATGACAAAAAGTCATCACTTTTATCAACATATTGTTTGACTCCCCCAGAATACAAATACAATATTTCGATAGTTTGAACACGAGCAATAAAATTGGCATTCAATTTTCTGACATAAATACTTTAATAATAATAATTTAGTTTCAAAGTTGAAAATTGATAAAGTCACCCCGTTTTACGGTACCTACCGAAAAAGCTCACAGTTCTGAAACGAAACTCGTCGTTTTGAAGTATGTTTCATGGTTATGTCAAATTATTTCCTATTAACATATAGGAATAATCCTTACTAACTAATCTGAATCTGATAACTCATTCATAATGCCGATATGCGAAAGGGTTGATTGATAAGGTAAACTTGACACTCGCGGACTCACGTCACAGAGTTCAAAGCAAATGCATAATGCACATGCCTCATTACAATATTCTTAATGATAATTAGGTTAGGAAATAAAATTATCATCCCATACTAATTCTGCTGCAGACAGATCAAGATCTTTATGTCGAGGTTTTCTTAGGTAGCTGATGCGGAACTAATGCGCAGAATTCACACACGGATCTGCTCGGCGAATCTTCACGCCTTGCAGACCCGTGTGTGGATTCTGCGCATAATACAGACATTTATATTTTGGTAGACGATTAATATTTTCGATTTATCATTGCTAGCTCGCTAGTTCGGAAAAAATCACAAATCTTAATAGCATCAAAGAGTAGTGTTCAGCTGAACAGTAATTTTTACAAGGTTTTCAAGTATAATAAACATTAACTAGACTGAGATCGACCATTTCTAATTTTATATTTTTTATATAAGTCCCAACTGCTGCCAACCGTCTAATATTATAGCATCCCCAATTGGGGCATATCGTGAGGCAGAAGGTATTGGGGTGACGAGGAAGATGGGGAAGAAGAATGTGAGGAAATACCTGACTATTCAGATCAGGTCATAGGACGCGGTAAAAGTCATTTCACGCAACGTTTAGGTTCTGAACCAGTTTGGAACATAATTAAAACAAAATTAATAAATTATAAATTTACTTGCGCACGCCAAGAATTGATTTCGGATTATTATAACATGAAATGAAAATATCCTAGTCAATATTTGTGCTGCAACAGGAAACCTACCTGAAACCTCACACGTCACATTGTATAATATTTTTAAAGTTATGGAAATCTTGTCATTTTTCGTTTAGGCAGTATCTTCGAAGGATGTCAGTATTATATCGATGGTTGATAGGTTAAAAACAAAATTAAAAGAGTTAGATTTCACGAATGGTTTATTATTCGAAAGAAAACACAGTTTGGAAGGGAAAAAAGAGAAAAAACTTTGGGGTTACTTCTGAGAGGGTCAAAATTAGTTTTTGGATAAGCTTCATTCAGAGAACGAGTCGATTCACGGAGGGTCAAGTTACAAACTTCTCTTTTAGTACCTAAATGCGACGGTAGTGCACACCGGGGAGTTGTGGCCCGACGATTTTGCTGAGAGGTTTTAGTCCAGATGGCTATTAAAACACACAAGAGAAAAGTGTCTTTGAACGAAAACCAGAAACAATGAAAATTATTTACGTTTGATAGGAAGCAACTATAAAATTTGAATATCTTGGCATTACCTCATTTTGTCTTCTCGACAATTCACGATAAAACCATAAGCATTGTCTACGCCTACCATTGATGTATTAGGTATATTTAGATGAGAGATGAAGCGGAAAAATAGGTTCCACTTTTTTAGGTCTAATCGACCTCCAAGTGACCTTCACTTTTGTTTTCGGTAATGAATGAATGCAAATCTTGGAAGCGGAAATTAACCCACTTCCCGACATCCGATCGAGCTGAAACTCGACAGATGGACTCATCGATGACAATGCATTCTACAGGGTTTTCCAATAAGAGGAGTTATTTTGATATTCAAACTTAAAAGATCAATGGTTTCGTTGCTTGTGTGGCACGTAGCGCCGTTTTGTTGAAAGTAAACGTTGTCCAGATTAATACCATCTAATTCCGGCCATAAAAATTATTAATCATCTCTCGATAGTGCAATCCATTCACCGTAACTGTTGCTCCAGCCTCATTTTCAAAAAAGTAAAGTCCAATGACTCCGCCGGACCATAAACCGCACCAAACAGTCACACGTTGATGATAGATAGGCTTTTCAACAATAACTCTTGGGTTTTCCGAGCCCCAGATGCGACAATTATGCTTGCTGACGAAGCCACCGAGGTGGAAATGGGCCTCTTCACTCAAGATGATTGGCATTTGATTCACTCAAGTGAATTTTAATAATTTAAATGCGTTGTTGAAGCGTGTATTGTTCCATTTTTATTAATGGCGTAGTTTCTACTTGTCAAATATCAAAAAATGACAGCTTCAAAGTAACATCTACCGAAATAGCGGGGTATTCAAAATAACACCTCTTATTGGAAAACCGCACTTCTCTGAAATCGGATGACATTACAGCAGTTAAAATGTCGATCTTACCAGAGTTGTCGACTCCAGTTCCTGGGTAGGAAGGTTTAATCCTTAGTCAAATCATATAAAAAGTTTTATAATACATTTTAAAATAGATGTATTATAGTTAAATTAAAACTTTATTATAAACTGTTTATTACGGGTTGATTTTTTGGCTCTACACAAAAGTCTAACTATATTTTAATATAAAAAAATAGTATTCTACCAATTCTTTCCATTGATCTGCCGTGATTTTTTTCGATTTTCCGCCTTTGCTACTTTTGTATGAATACATTGCACGGGTTGTTAAATATGCATTCATAATAATACTATAGAATCGACTGAATTCAAAATGTTATTGTCTTTGTCGATTAACTTGTCTAGATTTGTTATTGTTTCTGGAAGTTCCCTTTTCACGATATTTTACGTTTATTCTGATCAATGTGAATCGCTTATGAAATACTGATTAAGTTTATCATAAAAATTACATTGTAAGGAATAGTGCATGATATTATGTTAAACCAGTGACGTGAAGTAAGATCTTATTATTTGACAAACGATTTTCTAAAATAAATGGATGTGGCTAAAATGATTTTTCACAGTAGATATACAAGGGAATGGTGTAACGGCAGGTTAGGTTCAACATGGGTTAACATTTAAAAAAAAAAACTTATAAAAGTAAGAATAGTTCCAACAATATATAATGGACATCATGCATTACGCACGATATCGAAAATATGTTACTTTGTACTGAAACATTATAAAGATTAATATATATTACTATGTACTTTTGTCCTACGAGAGAAAAAAAACTTATGATATTGCTTAAGACCCCGCATTCTCAATTTTTAACGATTGTAACAAGTTTCCCTCTAACTCTTTAAGGTTTTAAGTTCCAAAAAAATATATGTTACTTTTGAAGATAATATCTATACATTTGTTATACCGAAACGATAATTATATGAAATTTCCTCGATGGAAAAAAATGGTAATGGTAATAAAGTAACCTCCGAAAATTATTAAAAACACGTTTTGTTGAGTTATTTAATATGTTATAGACATGAAAAATTCACAGTGTATCTTTAAATGCAACTAAAGCATTCGTCAAGAAATTTTTACTCTAACTCAAACAAGTTATGTTTTATCAAATATTTTTACCATTTTCGCTTAGTTGTTATCGTTTATTAATATTAGCGCGCTCCCTCTAACATTCGCATTTATATATCTCTCTTACAAACCATCTTTGAACGCTTACTACGGGGTCTTAAATCATGGATTTCATCAAAACCTGGTTCAGACATTAGGTAGGTACCTATCTTCCAACTTTGTAAAATTTGTCATTTCCAAATTCAGGCGTTCGTAGTTTCTAGGTACCTACGACGGGGTACCCCTGTCAGTTCTATTGTTCTTAGTTCGTTTTATACTTTTTGTTATTATTAGGCAATAGCTTTTCAATAAATAAAAATTAAGGTTCCTCTGGGCAGGACATGTATCAAGAATGAAAGAAAGCCGACCACGGAAAAGGATTTTCTATAGTAAACCTGCAGGACGAGTAAGTGTTGGGGATTTGAGGGACTTTAGTTGGCTAGTTAAAAATGGAGGGAAACACTACAGTGTAGAGAAAAGACCAACTGGAGGGAAATAGCAGAATAGAGTTTACGAGTTTTGTTTCTAAGACTAAATATAAAAGAAAAAAAATGTTGAAATTAATTGCACTAGGTTCCAAATTGTAAAATACGAATAAAACATTGGCAGAGCGAATACCTACTCAGTGTACCTAGAAAACATTTTTCTTTCTCTTAATACAGAATTTTGCAAGCCGTATAAGGGGCGATCTTATCACGGTTCCATAATAACTCAACACAACGACAATTCAACACACCTTTAAGAAGTGATATAAAGTCATTAAAAGCGATCAAAAAAACTAACACATAAACCTAACCTACATAACCTATTTAACTTAGTTTTTGTTTCATCACTTTTCATGATTTTATATAATTTTTTAAAGGTGTGTTAAATTGTCATTTTTTTGAGTTATTAAAGAACAAATATTTAAATACCGCAAGGTTAATAATTTGTAAGTAAAGAATGGATTGGTGGACGTGCTATAAGCATGAGATACATAATTGATTTTGACAACCGTTTGCGGACAAATGCACGATCAGTTTTTAAGAAATGGAATTTTGTTTAGTACTCGTAGATGCGATTTGTTAGGATTTATCATTTCAATTTGTCAGCTATTTTTACGTTCATTTTTGCGTATGGCATGCACCGAGCTATTCAGCCTTTATAGCACATCACTGTATAGGTATATTATATAATCTTTATTCCCAAGCAAAATTATCTGTTGGGGAATTCTGGCGTTATGAAAATTGAAGATTTTATATTTTAAATTTTTAGGCCAGCTTAAGTATTTTCAGCATTGAACAGAACTATGAAAAATTAATTTAAAATTCGAAATATGAGACAATACAGGTATAGGCACTTTTTGGTTTTAAAGTACACGTTTTAATGTAGGTAAATGTGAACACCGATAGTGTCGAAAGTTTTAGGAGCACCTGCCTGCAGTCCCCTCTTACACCGAAAATTCCCAAAGATACTGGGTGCGTAGCGACATTTATATTTTTTTCAAAGAAAGACAATAATTCCCGCACGCAGAAAACTTACTGATATGAAATAATGTTAATTTATTAAAAATCTGGTCATATTATTAGTTTTCGTGTTAAAAACGGGACTGCAGGCCCATAACGAATGAATTGAAAGAGTTCCTGATAAAGCATCAGTCAAAAGTGAATGTTTTGTGATAACGGCGGAATACGTATTCATACTAATACTGACATTGATGTTGTGGCATTCCATCATGATATTTATTAGGAAAAGAACACGTGTTCTTGATTTCTTCTAAATGACTAATATTTATAATCAGGAAATCGGTGTGCTGTCACTTTTAACAGGATTATTTTTTTCCGTTCGGGTTGAGTGAATAACCTGACAATATTTGAAATCTCCTATTACCACCACAGTAAGCGGTAAAATATTGGATATATAATAATATTGGTAAAATATTAGTCGTGATGGATGACTTAGACAATCGAGGAATTGAACTCATGACTGTGGGAACCAAAAGCGGTATCAACTCAGCCAGTGACCGGTGAAAATCCATTGTTTCAACAGTGCCAAAAATATCCACCATCTTGAATAAGTAGTTCTAGTGAGTGTTCAAATTCCAATACATTTAAAAATGTCGTCTAGGTCCAGGTAGGTAATTGTTCCACTCATTAGCGGTACCATTGTGTAACGTTATCTTTTTGGTATTTGACGAATAACGGTCAAAGAGGCTGTCATTAGCCGTGGACCAAATGATATCACTATCAACAAACATAGATATTATACTATATGTCAATATTATAATTACGTGTATTTTCATTTATAGGTTTGCTTTTGACATAGCGAGTTTCCGATTTGCCGATAAGTTGTGTATTTATTTGTGAGAAGCTAACAGCTTTTTATAATACAACTAATTATAGTTTATGAAGTAAACATGGAATATGAGGTTAAATAAGGTGAAAACCAAAATAAGTAATGATAAAAAAGTCATAAAGTTTTTTTATAAACTGTCCAACTTAAAGTCGGTTAAAGATAGGAATTTATAATATAATATATTTATTTGTATTTATAATATATTGTTTAGTATATTTTATTCAATACTAATAAGAATGTAAAGGGGAGAGGAAGAGGCATATAGAATAAGGATAGGAGATACTTTTGATATACTGATACATTCAGTACTACATACAATAAATAAGTGTCAGATTCATATAATCCACGTGAATTCATATGAAATTCTCGTCGAAAAAATCACAGACAACTTTTGAAAGAATAAGTATTATCTTCAGTTTCATATTTTGCTTTGCTTAGAAATTCTGATCGCTTGGAAATAGCATTGAGTTATATATAAATAGAGTTTACGTTCCTTGCAATATCAGTGTGTAATATTGTTCCCGTGCGGGAAGTAGGAAGGGGGCGTATGGCGGCTGTTGATGTCGCCCGAATCCTTCCGACCGCGAACGAACTCAACGAACGTGTCGAAGGTGGCCGGTGGCGGCGCGTCAATTTACACGACTCCTGATTATGGTAAAACCCTACTTACCGATAAAAAGGTTATATACCATTGCTTTCCCTATATTTTCCAGTACGACTTGTACAATATATCAGCGTGCATGACGGCATTGCGAAGTTATCGCCGGAGACCTGTGCCCGGCGAGCGATTGTAACCGACTGATGCCCGAGATATCTCACATCGGACAATGAACCGATATGCGTGGCCCATACTTCAAACGCCAAAGCTGACTCTACCTATATATCTCATTGGGAAATAGTCACTTTTTTGTTTTTCTGGTTTGCTCTCTCTATCGGAGGTTGCCTATTATCTGGACCACAGTAGAAGCCAGCAATAATTGACTACAGCTCCATAGTGTAATTCTATTGCCTAGAAATTCTACATGCTCAGAAGTCACAGATCACAGTTTTCAATTTCTTCTTCTGGTGTCCTCTCCTATATAGGTAAAGGATAACTATCATAAAGGTTATAGTAGAGTCCTAAAATAATTGTCTAAAAATTCGTATATAATAATTCCTTTCCTTCTAACCAAGGTTCTATGATTTTACATGAAATTATAGTCGATCGGACAATAGTTACACAGTAGCGATATCAATACTGATAAGACTACAGATAGAATATCCATAGAGCAATACTGATTGCAAAAGCTTGTTGAAAAGAGTTAAAATGAACACTGAACCGCCATGCTACCAGAAGGATTTGCTGTACCCACTTAGAGTTTAATACATATCGAATTATAAGTTAGGAGAACCGATTTTTCGAGATAAAACAAGACATTGTTTTACTACAACACTACAGATTGAAAAAGGTAATTTATCATCAACAAAACTTATTTGTTTGATGTTCAAAAATAATTGAAGTATCTCAATTTCCGCCTCTACTTGCGAAACTATTAACCTCAAAGTAAAATCTGCCTAAGTCAGGAATTTATTTGATTTGAGGAACTCAGATGAGGTAGGTATCACTGCGCGCTGTTACCAATAATTGGACCCTGCGGCATTCAAATCTCTAGACCTGGGTGTATTGATTCAGTATTTGTGTCTAGAATGCTGTGCAATCTTTATAGATAAAAGTATGGCTTAGCAATAAAATCTCTGGAGATTACGTGCCTACATAAATGAATAACGTTCCTTTAAATAATATTTAAATAGTAACCGTAATCAGTAATTACTATGTACACATGAATCATGGAAGATGCCAAACCGGTGTGTAGTGCATCTAATTCAGCAATCCATTCCTACAACTATAATCCGCCGTTATTTTTATTAGTTGAAATCACAACATGAAGCTCCATAAGTGGCCAAATAGTTCAGTAATCCGCTGATCCGTGATTCTTGCAAGAGCAAGCAGCATCATCCACCGATTGCTGCTGACATTTTACACAAAGTCTTTTATTTGAAGAATTATAAAACAAAACCATTTCCAAACTAGCTAAGGATGGTTAAGTAAATTCAAAAGAAGATTTGTTATGTGCCTTATTTTAATAATTGTTATTTAATATGCTTCATTATGTAGTTTAACACGTGATTATGATTAATGAGATAACCTTGTAGGGTGCAAGTAAAAATTTACAATGTAAACTATTTTTATGAACTACCAGTTTTAGCATACTTATGCACTATATGACTATATCCACCGCTTTCGTTAATCGTTCGGTATTTGTGGTGGCGGAACGTAACTATCTTTAGTTTGCCATCGTAAGCCCTATGGCTTTAAGCTTTTAAGCGTAAGTTTTGGTGTTTATTAAAAATTATACCGAAATCGCATGCCTGGGTATTGTTTTTCATTAGGTCAACAATTTTTTTAAATATTTAATTAAAATCAACTTTAATAACATAATTATTAAGTTCTGCAAGTATTTTTTTGTTTTTTGTTATTGTTACAGCTGTTTCGGCTTTCAAGGCCATTTTTAAACGGTGGTTTTAGCCACGTTTAGACGACTTATTTATATGATTCTATTTTACCCCCTCCCAATTTAAAATGATTTATTACCTGTCAAACCGATTTACTGATAAAATAATTGTGACAACAGATTTCATATTCTGTGGGGGGGTATTTTGAAGTCTGTTTTCCCCACATTAATATTATCTTAATTGTTTAATAATGATGTAGCAGTTATTAATTTATTTAAATGTGGTATATTGTTTAGGTTTTGTGAACATACTTAGAAGCGGGGAATAAATAATTTTCCTTACTTTATTACTACTTTAAAAATAAAATAATACTTTAAATAAAAATAAAACTTTATACTGTTCATTACTATCAATCAATAGTTGTTATTTATTAGCATGTAGATTTAGTGTTATTTTAGATGTATGCTAATAATAATAGTAAGAAGCTACAATATTATGTATATTTATAATTGGTAATAATATCATGTATACATATTTACATTGTAATCGAACATGTATATTCTGTTGACCAACTGCTTAATTGTTTGACGGGAAGATTTAAAAACAATAAAAAAAATAATGAAATAAAAGCGATTACAATAAAAAAATATTCTCTCTTCTATATTGCCTTATCTAAAATTGCCTCCCTTCCATTCAACATCTCATCTCTTTTATGTCTGAATTCGACTCCAATCGTACATATTATTTTGATATTTTCCCTTTCAAACAAAATTGATATATAAATTCACCTTCCCTCTCTCCATAATTTCTCCATAAACAATTGGAAAAAAAAACTACGAACTATGCGGCATTTTGCGCCGTTTGCGGTTGCTTCGTTCCTTTCCCATAATTCGTGGTTCGGCTGCAGCCTTAGAGAGTACCTTTATTTTATACATAATCTTCTCATCGGACCCCATCCATTGGACCTCACGTAAGATTGCTCTTATAAGTTGAACGTGTGAGCTCACATATCATCGGGTTTATCGTGCCCTGATTTCGTTCATCACGCACACGCTTTCGTCATCAAATCCACATAAAAAACATCATGTTTATGTATAATTACATTTGCCAGTCACGCCACGCTTAATAATATGCATTTATTAATAAAGAAGGCTGTCTATTGTCTAATACTATATCATACAAGAATATATTTACATTGATTATATTGCCGCGTCATCAGAATCATTATTATTGTATCGGGAACCTTTCAACGTGACTGCAAATTCCCCTGGCCCCGGAGTTCACTGCAGTCATCAGTCACGATGATGGCTTTATATGTCAGTTGCCAGATGCTGAGATGCAACAAACATTTATGTGTTTGTCATTAAAAAGACATTACAATTTGTGAGGCAGAGATCAAACTCAATGAACAGGGAGATAAAACAATACGAATTCAAAAAGATAACTTGTTTTTTTTGTAACATTAGGATGATGGCCAGGATGACTTTTGTCACGGTAACAGTTTCCTTGCCGTTTACAGTCGTCGATCAACTATTTATAAATATTATGGAAGTGCACGCACGTAGCGATGTGCCATTAGGGTAACTTTTTATGAACTTATATGGATTTAGAAACAATGGCGAAAGTGTTGCAGTTACAGTTGTCACCCTAGCGCACCTGGCCCAAAATTGTGGCGTTATCCAATTTTCGTATCAACATTAAAATTAATTTGCACAGATAAGTAAGAATAAATATTCAGTATGAACCTGCTGATGATATTTTTTAACAATTTAAAACAATTATACATTTTTCCATTAAAAACGTATTTTTCCAACACACTTTGCAACTGAGTAGTTGGGTACAGCCTAGCCGGTCACATGATATACACAGCGGCACGGTAACAGACGAGACAGAGCGCGTACAAATTAGTAAAATTCTTCGGGTACATGCTGTAACACCCTGTATACATAAATTAAATACCCACATACAAAATTAAAATTAAAAAAAGATTATTTATTGCAAACTATTTACATTTAAGCTAAAAACCTATTTGACAAAAACAGGTCAATAGGTTCTTAGTTTGGGTTGCATACAAGCTTTCCGGGATATATGAACAAGCGAATATTCAATAATAATTCTGATATGTTATTTGTATAATTTGTATGACATCGTTTTAGTGTGAAATTACGCATGTGTGGGCGCACATTAAGGATACTCCAATTGTGTCCTAAAAAACCCTACTAATCTAACTTTCATAATGTGAAATGTATCCTTTTATCAAAAATATCCATTACCAGTAATTTAAAACACATTGCTGTTGCGAAAGTTTATTTATGAAGAAATTTAACTACTTTACCGCAAAACAAAATATTTTAATTTATATTTTCTGGAATTCTGGATTTTCTCGATGGATTACAACACCAATAATAATTGTTGTGGTGAGGTGTTAAAATGATTATATTATCGACATTAATTCTAAGAACACGAACACCGGAAACATTTCGGAAATTTTTGGCATGCAGATCATGCCAAAGAATTTCTCTACCATAAATTCGAAATAATAATGAAATATTTAGACTAAACAATAAAATCCGTTTTTCGCACGATAATAATATAATGTGAAAGTAAATCATATTTAATTACCTTTACTTCAAAACCTTACCCTCATCAAAAAGGCAGGAACCTTTTTTTATTTTTATCTTTTCAGCTCGTGAAAAACTTTCCTGACAAAATTAAAGTCATTTAAGTGAATAATTTTTCATTCCGCGAATTATTATTGCGAAGGTTAAAGTGTTACACGAGGTACCAAAAAGTCTTTTCCCGATTGCTCTGTTGTAATCTTTCCCTCTTTCTAGTCAACAATTTAAGTAACAGAAAGAGATTGTACGGTGGAGCTCTCAGCGGCAGTCCTATAGAGAATAATAATAATAATAATTACCCTTTAGGCCAGTGACAGGCCTAAAGCCAGGAGGTCACTGGGCATTAGACTTCAGCATTATAATTTAGTATAATAAATGTTATGAATCAAGTTTACGTCAGTATAATTAGTAGTGCATCACCTTAGGTAGCTAATGTATATAAAACCAGAGAATTCCAAACTATGATAAGGACTTTTTATTTTTTTACAAAAACGTTTTATCTTTTGTCTACTCACTGACTGGAAAATCCTTATAAGTTATTTCTTTAGAGGATTAAATGAAACTGAAATCGCCAATTTACATAAGACATCTCGACTCCCAGACCACAAATATATTTGATATTTGAAAATGTCGGATCAATTTCATAAGTAAAGTAAAATAGACCTTCCTTCGGGCACACACACACGCGTACAACACACTTCATAAAATAAGTTTATCTATGCAGTGGTGTTACCCCTACATCTTGCTAAGGAATGTAGCCAATTTAAAGACATATTAATTTTATTGCACCTAAAACGTACTATTCACTACAACAGAAAACCTTTGAAAATATTATATTCAAGTATTTAAAAATATATCACATCTTGGCTAAAATACTCCAGAAGTATTTACTTAAATCGGTTTTGTATTTGATAGTACCATAATACTATAACATATTTAATTATTGAAGACAATATTAGCGATTCCTAAACGAAAATCTGAAATAGAAAAAGATGCATCTAGGACTTAAACCTTGCCTTGCCGGGACACCGCTCTACCAACTGAGCTAATGGGACCCTATCTCCTTCGGTCGTATTTAACTGTATCATTCTTCGAATGAGAACTACCAGCATTGTCTTCATTTTTCTCACCGCACATTTTTATTGGCAACTATCTTTATGTATGATCGCAAGATTCAACCCGAACTAAATGCAATCTAGACAGCGTCTTTTAGATAAACATATGTTTTTTTAATGTGCCAGAACTATTGACTTTTCTGCAAGTCTATGAATATTTTTTTTTTGGATTCTCTACACTATGATTTTATTTGTACAAATGTTTATTATCTGCATCAAAACTTTCAATAATTAAAAAAATATTGATTGCGAAAGTTTGTTTTTATGAAAATAGACCACATAAAGTTTGGGAACCACTGGCAATTTATGTTAAAGATAAATTAATAATAGGAATAGGAGTATTTAAAGTTTTTTTTATAAAAAAAGAACAATGAAAATGTCTTCAAAGCTATAAATTCAATGAGTTTATTTAATCTATACATTTGATTTAGTTGGATAGAAAACTTGTCTTTTAGGTTACTTACTTCTTATGTATAATTTTAGCTCAGTGCTAAAAAAAACATGAGAAGAAGCGAAGAAAGGGAACAGGCGATAAGTGAAAAACAACGTTGCCATTTATTTCTCATCGTCTTTATTTCCGTACGCGGTTACGACAAAACACAAAAAAGGTTGGATTTAACGACTGGGAGAACCGGGAAAACCTGACTAGAATTTCCATTTTAACGGTTATTTTATGAGACGGAAAAGTTTATGTCAATCTGCGAAGCAAATAACTAAAATGGCTAAATAGTTTCCATATAATAAAATAACTTTGATAAACTTAAGGTGCTAGTAAACGAGCAAGATAAATTGTCTATTATTGCATATTGTCGCACAATTGTCTTGGCAGACAATAGTCTTCAACGTCAACAAATTCACAACACAAAAAATGATTTTATGCAAAATCGCCACCAATACTGTATAAATATGAAAAAAAATCATGAAATTACCCTGAAAATGAAAATGATTACAGTTTTGGTAGTGGGTATGTGGTGAACAACGTAACGTGCAGGAAACAAAGCTAGAAGAAAATAGGTATGGCCCGGCAATATTGTCAGAATATGGGTAGGAGGGCGAGGAAATACGTCGACAAGAATAGCAATACTGCAATCTTGACCGACGACCATTGATATACAAATAAACTTCTTTATTAATCTTAATTATACAAATAACAATAATAATAATAAAATAATAAAAAGAATTTTTCAAGGAGACTCATTGAGTCCTCTTTGGTTTTGCTTAGCATTGAATCCTCTATCTAAAATGTTAATTAAAAGCAAGTTTGGAATAAAAGTTAAGGGTAATACAAGGGAGAGTAGTACAATTTCGCATTTATTATTTATGGATGACATAAAATTATTTTAGAATTCTGAACAAAATTTAGAGAAAATGATCGAGGTAGTTAAAAAATTTTCAGATGATATCAAAATGACTTTTGGTTTAGATAAATGTAGAACGATCCATATAGAGAAAGGCAAAATTGTAGATGGGGACGAGAGTATATTTAGAAATTTCCTAATTACTAGTATGAAAAGGGATGAGGTTTATAAGTATTTAGGATACCCACAATCAAATAGATTAGACCATACTAGTATTAAAAATGATATTAGGATTAAATTTCAAACTAGGATCAGGAAAATTTTAAAATGCAATCTATCTGCTAAAAATTTAGTAAAAGCAATAAATACTTGGGCAATACCTCTATTAACGTACTCATTTGGCATAATTAAATGGTCTAATACAGATTTAGATAACTTAGAAAGATTAATTGGAACTACGCTAACAAAGTTTAATTGCCATCATCCAAATTCAGCTATAGAACGAGTTAATTTACCCAGAAATTTAGGAGGTAGAGGTATAGTCAAAATAACTTCTTTGAAACATAATCAGGTAGAAATGCTAAGAACTTTTTTCCATAGGAAAGCTCATAGCACAGAAATGCACAAAATAATTTGCAAGGCAGATAGAAATATTACACCTTTAAATTTATACGATGAGAATGCCAACATTTTTATAAATCCCAACCAGGAATTATTAGATTCCTGGTCAAATAAAATTTTACACGCAAAACACTTCAATTATCTCAACCAAACATATGTTGACAAATTTTCGTCAAACAAATGGTTGAGTATTGGAAAGTTGAGCGCAGAAATAGAAGGATTTATGCTTGCCATTCAGGATAGAGTCATTAATACTAAAAATTATAGAAAGCATATAATCAAAGATACAAATCAAATTGATGATTTGTGCAGAAAATGTTTGGCTTTTCCGGAAACTATAGAACATATTATATCGGGATGTTCTATATTAGCACCGTCCGAGTATACATTAGGCACAATCAAGTTTTAAAAATAATTCACCAAAATTTGGTAATTAAACATAACTTGATTGACTGCCGTAATATAGTACCATATTATGAATACGAACCAAATTCATTTTTAGAAAACGAATTTTATAAAATATATTATGATAAAACTATACTAACAGACTGAACGATTATTCATAATAGACCCGATATAGTTTTACATGACAAAATTAAAAAAAAAACTTATATCATTGATGTCGCTATTCCAAATTCTTGTAATATTCAAAAATCTGTTAATGAAAAAATAAGAAAATACACAGATTTAGGAAATGAAATAAAAAGAATTTGGCATTCTCAGACTATAAAAATATTACCATTCGTTATTTCGGCTAATGGCATTGTACCTAGCTCTCTCACTAAAAATTTAGGCGTATTAGATCTATCAAAAAATTTATATATAAAGATGCAAAGGTCGGTCATTTTGAATACATGTAGAATAACGAAAGATTTTTTAAATATTTATGTTGAGGGATCAGTGGGATTTATAGGCCCTGTTAGAAGCTCTACCGAGCCGAACCCTCTGATATGAAAATATCTGGAGTCGGTGAATTATTTTCCCATTTGATCTCTGGTAAGTTGACGTGTTGTTCTTGTATTGTTTTGTATTTATTTTGCTTATATAATTCACATACATAGTGTCGATTGACTAGATGATCATTTGTGGAAAAGTGTGTGGAAGGGTTTAGTTTTTCCTTTGGGGAAGATTATTATTAAGGATACACTGAAAACTAAAAAAAAAGAAAGTATATAAAAACTTAAAAACAATAACAACAATAATAGAAATCTGCTTAACACTAAACGGTCGTACTCAAATACGTGGTGAAAATTGTATTCAATGTAAGCGCCCCTGAGGTGATATCTCACAAAAGCGGCGCTATACAAATCATCCAATAAACAAATAAATAAAATAAATAAAAATTGATAAACGACCGTGTATGTAAAAACCTTACTAATTGAACCGTAAAATAGAAACTGACGTAAAATAGTTCATGGAAAGTTAAATAAGTTATATACTCGTACATTGCTTATCCAGTCCCAAGAGGTTGTTTATCTGTTAAACAAGAAATAATAAAAAATAGCAGATAAAAACTCCGGTTTTTGCGTAGTATATATATATACTCGTATATATGTTAAAATTATTTATTTTATATAAATATATGTAACATTTTATTTTATTTTATTTCTGTGCAGTGTCTTACTGCAAGACCCTGTGCAGAAAATTAGTTCTTCATAATAAGGTCCGCAGCGCTGTTCAGTGTTTAACTTACAGCATTAGATTTATGTGGATTTTTTACCGAAATTGTATATTTTGACAGCAATTTTTAACCAAATGGGTTTGAGAGCTGTAAAATTTCAAGATTACCATTTTTTATTTATTTTATTTATTTTTTTTATTCATATTTGTATGTTTTTTACAATAAATATACAATTATACATATTATACAGTGTTATCAAGGTAAATAATAATAGCTTTTCCTCACCATAAAGAGACGAGGCTCTTGTGTTTGGTGAGTGAATCCTAGCTCAATTATATGGAATCATGTAAGTAAGTAAATAATATATTTGCAAAACCAAAGGGATAAGTAAGAAATAGGCAAGATTTATCAATAATACAGTTTCAAGATTTGAAGGAAATAATAATAAGAGTAAGATATGGACTTTTATAGTAGTTTTAGGTAATTTTTTAATTTTATTTTAAATTCCTGAATATCTTCAATATTTTTTAGATATAATGGAAGGATGTTATAATATGTTATACCTAGATAGAGATAGGTATTTTGTGTGTGATTTGTATTAAGTTTTGGGATTTTGATAGTTTTTTGATATCTTGCTGATGAATTGAATTGTAAGTTATTTAACTGTATTTCTTTATAAATTTGTAGAATTGAATATTTTATATATATATATATATATTGTCTATTGTGGGTACATTGAATATTGAAAAGAGAATCTCAGTAGAAAATTTGGATAGTTTTTTCAATATTACTTTAATTATCAATCTTTGAACTATTTTAAGTGGATTTAATATATTGTTATAAGTTCCTCCCCAGCCAATAATACCATATTGTAATATAGATTGTACAATTGCATAGTACACTCTTTTTAGGTTTTCTAGTCTAAGAATATTTCTAAGTCTTATAAATATATAAATACATTTTCTAATTCTTTTGACAAGTTCACAAATTTGTTTTTTCCATTTAAAATGTTGATCTATATATATACCAAGATATTTAATTTCAGAAGTTAGACTAAGTATAGAACATTCTTGATTGCAATTAGTTTTGTTAAATTTAAGTTGATGTATTATAATTTTTAATTCTGGTATTGATTTAAATTTGTTGATAGAGAATGGGATACATTTTGTTTTTTCAGTATTTAATGAGAGGAGGTTTTTATCGAACCAATTTTTCAGTATATTAATATCAGTATTTGCTAATTTATTAACATTATTCCAATCAGTACCTTCAATTATTATGACAGTGTCATCAGCATAAGATATTATTTTTCCATTTAATCTTTGATTGAATATGTCATTTACATAAATGATAAACAGTAACGGTCCAAGGACAAGGACTGTACCTTGAGGTATGCCGAAGTGACTTGTTTTTTGTTGACTAAGTACATCGTTGATTTTTACGACTTGAGGGCGTTTGAAAAGGTAGCTTTTTATCCATTCTATAGCTGTACCACTTAATCCAATGTTTCTTAATTTACTTATAAGTTTGTCGTGTGATATGCTATCAAAAGCTTTTTAAGATCTATGAAAATTCTAATGCATTTTAATGATTTATCTAATGAATTATGAACAAGACTAGTTAATTTTGCAATTGCATCCTGAGTGCTTCTACCTTCCATAAAACCGAACTGATTTTCATTAATTAATTTATTAGATTTTACAAATTGGTTTATCCTTTTTTTAACTATCTTTTCAAAAATTTTTGCTATGTTCGAGATTACTGATATGGGTCGGTAATTGCTAACTTCTTCTGGGTTACCAGATTTAAATATTGGAGTAATGGTAGTTTGTTTGTAGATTGATGGAAACACTCCGCTTTGGAAACTTACATTTATTATGTGTTTTAACGGTTTAGAAATTTGATTTTTAATATTTTTTAAAATATTAACTGTTATTCCATCAAAACCCGGGGCAGAACCTCCTTGCATACCGTTTATAATTGATATTATTTCGTTCTCTGTTGTGACTTGGAATGTTGCTATATTATTGTCAGTATCAATACTACAGTCTGGAAATGTTATATTTGGGTCAGTATGAATGAGATTGGCAAGACTTTCCCCTACATTCGCAAAGAAGGTGTTAAATATGTTTGCAGCTTTTGAGGGATTTTCTTTACAACATGTTTTCATGTTGTCATGAAATATAGTAGCGATGTCGTTATTCTTGTTTTTTTTCTTGTCAATTATTTCATTTATAACTGTCCACACTCTTTTACTATCATTTTCAGCCTGATTCAACATTGAATTGAATTGAAATGTGCGGTGAAAAAATGAAGACAATGTTAGTGGTTCTTATTCGAAGTATGATACAGTTAAAAGTGACCGAGGGGAATAGGGTCCCATTAGCTCAGTTGGTAGAACACTGTCACGGAAAGACAAGGGTCCTGGGTTCGAGTCCCAGATGTGACCGTTTCCTTTTCTGATTTTTCTGTTTCAGATTTTCGTTTAGAAATCACTAATATTGTCTTCAATATTTTTTATTATATTCTTATTTGTCGAGTCATTTATGAATTTAGATATTTTTTCTTCAAACATTTTACAACATATATTGACATCATTACATTGTAATAATTTATTCCAATTTTCTGATTCTAATTGGTGTTTTAATGTATCCATATTAAGTACTTTTTTGAGTAATTATTTTGTTTAAATAATGGCAAAGTTGGATTGCTTAATTTATAGTTAAAAATACATGAATAATGATCAGTGATAGTTGTATGAATGACAGCTGATTTTATATTTTGGATATCAGGAATATTTGTAAAAATGTGATCTAAGCATGAGGGGCGTTGACCTTTAACATTTCTAGTATAAGAATTTATGCACGATAAATAATTGAGTTCTGCTAACATATTTAGATATGTGTCTTTATCTTTACTAGAATAGTCGTTTGCGATATTTAAATTCATATCTCCAACAATAATAGTATTTTTATTGATGTATGCGTACGATAAATAGCAATAATGTTATAGTATTTATTTACGTCTTTAAATTCTATATTTAATATGTTAACATGACTAACATTAATTATTTATTTAATATTGAGAACATTATACTGGTTAAAAAAAAATAATCCGATACCTGAGTTTTTGTTTATTTTGTTTATTGTCGCATGGTATGTGTAGCCTGGAATAGTGTAATTGATTTCGCCTGCAGAGTGTGTCTCTGTTAAGACAATCAGGCCCGGGAAAAAATTTAATTCTTTTAATGTTATAACTAATTCATCCATGTTTCGTTCTAAACTTCTAATATTTATATGAAATAGGGTAAATCCCTTTTCAGTGCAAATTAAGTTAAAATCTTTCATAGATTGGCATAAATTTTCTTCAATATACATGTTTTTTATCTAATGCGTTACATAAAAAATCATTCATTTTTTAAGTTTTAGATTAGAGTTTAAAGAAATGAAAGTTACCGTATTATTCATAGTCGATGCGCTCTCTAGCTAGTTGAAGCATTTTTTGTCGATAGAGACATTTCATGCTATTTTCACATAATACATCATTTTAGATTCATTTTTTGTTCACAGGCACAGCTCAAATTTTCGAATTTTATAAAAGCCGAAAGGAACCGATTGCAAAAATAGCCGGTTTCTTAGACAAATAATATCGGGCATCTAGTGGCAGCAAACTCACCGCTAAAAAAAACCGTGACAGGAATATCGTAGTACATGAAGTTGGGTTCATAAGTTAATTAGTCATTATTAACATTTTCAATATTGTTTGGTAAGACATTTATCTATTTGATTTTGTTATTCGATGTTTGTAAATTTTTATGTCTTTGACGTTGAAAAACATTATTTTCTGAAAATTCTTCGGGGAAAGTAAGTCGGAAAATAGGTTCGGGAAAAGTTGAAAAAAAATATTACATACCTTTTTGATATTATGGGAAGCTTGGAAATTTCCTTCGGGGATTTTTTTTTCCTGAAAATTAGAAAAACTAAATTTTAACTTCTTAAAATTTTAATAAAACCATTATGTTTTGATATTTATTATTAATTATTAATTAACATAATTATTTTATTAAGTTTTGAAATTACAAAAGCTCGGAAATTTTTATTTTTCTAAATAATTCTTCCTAGAAAATTTTGGGTCGGAAAATTATAATAAAAACATTTATCCTTTTGATATTATGTGAAGTTTGGAAATTGTGAGTGAGAGAAATTATTTAAAAAAAAAAAAATTCTTCGGGTAAATTGGAAAAAAATCAGAAAATTTTTGATCCAAAAACTGGTGGGGAAATTTTTATGAAAACATATATTTTTGATAGTTTGGATATTATTCATGCAGGCAAATTTATATTTGTATGAAAAACTTTCTTTCGGGAAAATTGTGAAAAAGTTTTTGAAATTGAGAAATTCCTGTTTGAAAACTTCAATGGTTCTTTTTGATAATAACAGAGGGCGCTACTTCCGTCTACAACAATCTAAAGTGTCCAGTGTTGTATAAAAAAGGATATATAATATTATTATTGAGAAATAATTATTTTTTGTCGACAATACATTAATCTTTACGAAAAAAATTGTAGTGAAAAGTTATTCAATTACCAGACCCTTTAAAAAAATTAGATCGTTTTGATAATACAATTTAAATAATGCATAATATATCTCCATATAAAAATATAAATACATTAATATATTATGCTTCGGGATTTGACTTACATGATGAGCATTCTTATTCATGGAATACATAGTCTAGTCTACAAATCTATTAAAAATACCTACAATTAAGTACTTATTTGGCTGGTTGTACCGTGTACCGAGATCGCGGCTTAATTTTGAAAGCTCGGTAACGCCTCAAATCACAATCTGTGATTTTAGTCCAGTCAGCCTGTGTCGTAGAACACCATTTAGACCAACTAAATAGTATAAAGCTAATTTTTTCCCCATCGACTACTACCATTTAGACAAGTGTTTAGAAAAAAGTCCCCGCCCCTACCCCCCTTGCTTCCCCCCCTGTGCCACCCCAAACATGAAAAGTGTAAGGGTTTCGTAAATCACGTCTATCTCAATTATTAAACAACATATCGGATTGAAATTTTTTTTATTCTCTTTGCTGTAACATTTTCTACAAAAAAAGTTCAGTTAACTTTCGTCGTAACTTTTACCGTTTGTTTGTAATTTGTATGATAAGGTAAAAATGTGTATATTTTTTGGCACATAATTTTATATTTTGTCACAGAACTTTTCAGGCCGACATTTTATGAAAAAATATTTCCTACAAAAGTTGTAGCCCCTGTTATTATCTTTAAAATGATATATTTTAATGTGTACTTTATGACTAGGAAACGTCAAATATCAACCGTGAAATTCGGGATGTGACATCAGAGTGTACTGGCCTTGAGGAGGGGGTTTCGGGTTGTTGCATGCAGAGTGACTGATGTCAAGGCCATAAATAGGTCAGTTACGGAGCAAGTTAGCTGGCCAGCCGTGTATTGTCACTTTTGACCAACCACTTTTCCTGAAAGCAGTAGACATTGTTGCAAGTTCTTCTACAGAAAGTGAAATATCTGGAGTAATCGTCAGACTAGGCGGATTCCATCTTTTAATGAGTTTCCTTGGTTGCTTAGGAAAGTTTATGGAAGGTAGTGGAATCGAAGAAATGTGGACCTCTGTTTATGGAAAATCAACGATTCCTCACCTTATGTCAGGACATGCTTACGCAAGGTCTTATAGAGCTCACATGATGACCCAGGCAGCTTTGATGTTACTGCTATTCGAGGAATGTTCATCTCTTAAAGAAATGATTACAAACGACTTTAATGATATTCATATCCAAACAATTAACAAACAAACAACTGTTGAAGACGCCATGAGAGAGTGTAAAACAAATGAAATAATGACAAGACTAGAAGAAGTGTATGAAGATTTGGTTAAAACTAGTAAAACTTCAGACTGTGGCTACAAGAGTTTAAATTGGTGAATTTGGCTCTAGACTTTATTCTGGCAGAGAGAATCGGCGATTGGAATTTGCACATTTGCTCTACGCCGAATCCACACACATATACTTACAACAAATGTTGAGTCTACAATCGAAGATGTCAAATGAAGACTTCGAAAGGTTCGTCAATAAAGGTTTTTTTACAGTTCGGCGTACAGATGGATTTTTTACCGGTATCTGGACGGACATGACCATAGAGCAGACATTAATGCGATCATCAAAATCCATAGGTGGCCTTACTCATGGACGAGGATTAAGCGAGAGGACGCTAACCAAGTTCATTGCTTGCGCTCCTGCATCCCTACAAATTTGTGAGGCTTTCGAGAAGTTCTCTGGCTGCTTGACTTAGTTTAACGAACAGCACACTGAACTTAGATGCAGTAAAAGAGAAAGGGACTTGCAAGATATTAATAAATTTCTCGGGTGGCTGCGTATCCATAATCCTTTCCGACAGAGCAACGATTTAATTTCTTTATCCTCTGGTAGTGACAAGTTCGGGTGTAAACTGCGATGAAGCGTATGATGTAGGAATGAAATGCTTGAAAGATATCGAAGGAAATAATTTTGCAGATGTTAAATTGAAAAGAAAAAATAAAGTTAAAACTATAGGCTCCGTAGTAAGTGGTATAAATGTGAGATCTGAAGAAGTGCCAATTAATCCTGATCAGCTGTTTAATAGGGTTATATGTATGTCTCAAGGAACAAATAATCTCAAACAATACTTCAACTATGAACTTAGCCCATACCCTTTGTCTTTATTTGAAAACAATAAAATGATAAGAAAGGGAACTAAATCAAGTCTTATGAAAATATTTGAAAAGTGGACAGTTAGCAACGAAGTTTTTAAAAATTTGCCCCCAAAAATATATGTAGTAGATGGAGGGTATCTTTTGCACAGTGTTATTTGGCCTGACAAAGTAACATATAGCAGCATCATAGAGAAGTATGTTGATACTGTAATGAAACGGTATGGGAAAGATTGTCATGTTGTGTTCGATGGGTATCCTGACTATCCCACCACAAAAGGGGTCGAACATATGCGGAGAAGTAAAAAAACATCTTTAGAAATGAAATTCAACGTTAATATGGAATGCTCTGTGAAGCAAAATGAATTTTTGGCAAATCCAAAAAACAAAAGCCAGCTTATTGAACAGCTCTCTCAGAAGCTTAATGAAGCAAACATTCCAACCATTGTGGCGGAGGAAGATGCAGATACTAAAGTGGTCGGAAGAGCAATAGATGTCTCCCAGATTCAAAGTGGGAGGAGGCCTGTAGTTGTTGTCGGACAGGATACTGATCTTTTCGTTCTAATGTTAGGGCTACCACAGTGTCAAAATGTGCAACTATTCTTTCACAAACCCTCTGGCACACCATCAACGTATGACATCAGCAAGATTCGTGAAGAGATTGGTGATATGAAGGATGTGGTATTATTTTTGCATGCTATCACAGGATGTGATACCACATCTTATTTATTCGGCAAAGGCAAAATTAACGCGTAAAAATTGCTAAGTTCATCAAATGATCTCCGCACAAAAGTTTTACAGTGTTATGAAAAACAGGCAGACCTAAATATTCTCAAAGAGGTAGGAGAGGCTTTTGTCTTGAAACTATATGGATGCACAAGGTCTGCAAGTCTGAATGACAGTAGATATTCAATGTACCTTAAAGCTGTTGCAAAAATGTCATTAAAATCCAAATTTAAAATGGCGTCCCTCCCTCCAACATCTGATGCTGCTGAACAACACGCCTATCGAACATACTATCAGATTCAAAAATGGATTGGAGATAAGGAAATCAGCGCTACGAACTGGGGATAGATTTTAACAGACAACATGCTGTACCCAGTGCACTCAAAAAAACCACCGGCACCTGAAGAAGTTATAAACTTAGTTTCCTGCAACTGCAAAAAGGCTTGCAAAAATAATTGTAGCTGCTTTAAAGCATCACTTGATTGCACAGAAATGTGCGGGAGCTGTGGTGGATCATGCAGCAATGTAACTTTGGTTGAAGTCGAGGAAAATGAAGAACCTCTCATGGAAGTTTAGGATATGATCAAATTAAGATACCGCAATTATTTTGTTCTAAAATAACATCTTTAAAAAATATTACATGCATTTTCAAACCAAAAACTATTTAAAATACCTATTTTCGCTGTATACAAGGACTTATTATTATTTGAAACAAATTTAAAAAGTGGGGAATTTAGGTTTCACCGAGACTCGATTAGTTTTATTTATGGAAAATGCAATAGTGTACCTTGAAGATAAAAAACACTATCACTATACAACAATATCTGCATTGCAACGCCGCGCCGGCCGGCCCCACCTCGACCGAACCCGCCATGATAATCTCGCTGGATCTCCAACAAAGTAAGTACTATTTTATATCATTTTAAAGGTAATAATAGGAACTACAACTTTTGTAGGAAATATTTTTTCATAAAATGTCGGCCTGAAAAGTTCTGTGACAAAATGTAAAATTATGTGCCAAAAAATATACAAATTTTTACCTTATCATACGAATTACAAACAAACGGTAAAAGTTACGACGAAAGTTAACTGAACTTTTTTTGTAGAAAACGTTACAGCAAAGAGAATAAAAAAATGCAATCCGATATGTTGTTTAGTAATTGAGATAGACGCGATTTACGAAACCCTTACACTTTTCATGTTTGGGGGGGCACAGGGGGGGAGGCAAGAGGGGTAGGGGCGGGGACTTTTTGCTAAACACTTGTCTAGATGATAGTAGTCGATGGGGAAAAAATTAGCTTTATACTATTTAGTTACATATAAAAACACAGGCTGACTGGACTATTAGGACCGTGTTATTAGCGGATCCATTTAACCATGCAATGGTTGGCACACGTTATTCTAATCCGCCAGGTGAGCTGGTAGCGATAAAAAGTGTCGGCGCGAATTATGTATTTGTGATAGATAAACCTATTTAAATATCTATTACTATCATTAAAATAATATAGAGTGAAGGACCCGGAAGACAATATTTATAATGATGATTAGATGGTACCTACATTCTTATGAAATATTTGAAACGTAATAATTGCGATACAAACATAATAAAATGTTGCCGTTCTTCGATGTCCTCAATAATATTGTAAATATAGTAATTATATATTTAAGAACTCCTTTCTTCTTCTGGCGATTATCTCTAAATAGTATAAAATAAAGTCGCCATCCGCGTCTGTCTGTTTGTGTGCTAAGTTCTTTAATTTTTTTTTTAAATAAATTTAAAATAAATCAAATTCAATAATGTTATAATAATTATTATAACATTATTAAATTTGGATTTATTTTAAATTTATTTAAAAAAATTCAATGGAGTTCTACGAATTAAACACCAAAACAATAAATAAGTTATTTTAAACTACGGAATTAATTTTGATAGGGTATTCATTATCCTTTAGACAATTTCTATCGGGAGTTTTATATATATTTATAACATGGATATTATATTTTTAAAAGTTTTAAAAGTCGATGTTTTGTAATCAAGTCGTAAAAAAAATGTCTGACTCATAGACATATGAATATTAGTAGACCTGCCCTAAGTGATTAAAAGCGAATTATCCCCACTCCCCATACCGGTTCCATTGGAGCCGGCTGGACTCGCGTATGGCCTCAAGTGAAATTTGAAAACGTGACGTCATCATTCTTGTGCGAACTATGGTCGAGGCATCATCGGTTCATTTTACGAAATAACACGGCAAAATGTTGACTTGTGATATGAAAACTTGTAAAAATAGATGTGAAAAAGAGAATAAACCCAATTGTCGTATTACATTCCATAAGTAAGCATTATTTTACTTTATTTTAAGCTTATTCACACCGTATTATATGGATCAGTTTTAGAAACATATACTATCACATCACAATGTAGCGATTCTCAAGTGTGCTCATCGTTGTTTACTGGGGTAAGTAAATTATGAAACATTTGTAAAAGTGTCTTAACTAAATACTCTGAAACTAACTACGACTCTGCAAACAGAAGAAATTTACTTTGCCGAATTTGGACTTCGCAAATTAGTTCATAACGTGGCGAGTAATTTGCGCTCCCATGTAAAAATGTCTATTCATTCAAAAGCAGATTTTACTTTTAAGAAGTAAATGGTGATATTATAATGCGAGATGCCTATTTACTGTCAGATTGATTTATTGACGAATCACAGTCAGCTTCACTCCCTTCGTTCTTCAACAGTTGATTTTACCCCTCGCCATTATCTTCTCGTCTATTAATTCCTATGTCTGTGGTCTGACTCTTATATTGCTAACGCTGGCCAAACCTTATGAGTTACATCAACATAATGTACTACGGAATTGCATATCATAAAAAGGCCCACAGAAAAGTCTGCGATGGTATATGTCTATCTCCTAAGAATACCCCCAGCAACGCCGAGTATACGTCAGCTTGTAACATTAAAAAGAAAATATAATAATCTGTATAAAATATGAAGAATATGATATGCACGAACAGAATACTACTGATTCGACTGTTTGTACCTATACCTACAGAGTTTTGTTGTTTTTATAATTATTAACGTACGTTAGTTTTAAGTCTCTAACTTTAAGCAGTAAATATACAGAAAATAGGGACACGCTTAATACGCAAGTTTTATTTTTAAAATAGATGGTAGTAGTTAGATAATAGTGAGAAGTATTTCAGTTTCCGTTGCAATTAAATTTTATTACTTTTTACACTTATTTAGGCAACTTAGGCTCCTTCATGGGCCGGTAAGGAATCGACATAAACTGAGTGCTTTAAGCGGCGCTTGATTTCGGAGATTGGCTCTAGTCCGCGGGTCGGTGCGGTATTCTCATTGCACCCGGTTTATATCGATTCCTTACCGACCCGCGAGAAAGCGAGGTTAAATTTATATTTCTTAGCCTGTCGTCCCACGAATCGGTAAGCAATCAACATGCTACGCAGGGTCTTAAAACACCGAGTGCTTTGAGACCCTGCGTATAAAATTAAATTCGCCATAGTAAAGTCTGCAGCGCAGTTCAGTGTGGAACTTATTTGCGCGCAGTCCTACAGCATTTGGTTTATGTCGATTGCTTACCGAACCGTGGGACGAAGGGCTTAGAAAACAGTTGTTTTGCATTGTAGTTTGTGTTACCGCGGTATTGTTTTTTGTTAATTTTTTTTTTAGGTAGGACGTTGTAGAAAATGAATTCATCGATACTAGGTAGGTACCTACAGACAAGTGCTGAGATTTTATATACCAAAATAATTTATCTACAAATTGTTGCACCCTATTACAAAAGGGCTATATTTTTAAAAATCCCGTTTTCATCTGATTTCTCCTTCACCCATTTTCCTGACTGGATAACTGGTAGGCACTAGGTACTGAATTTTGCCTAGAGGAAATCGTGACGGAAGTTTACGTAATAATGACCTGCAATTTGTACGTAATTCCGTAAGATATTCAGAGCACCTTCACCTCACACTCTTGTAGTATGGTCGCTGGCACACCTCATTGTGTGAATGTGTTTTTAATAATACCTCCTTCATTAGCCAACGTTTCGGACAGCATTATTATAGATAACATACTGACACCAAATACAGACAGAAACTGAAACCACTCAACTGAACAAAAAACACCATGTAATATATTTATAATGATTTCACAAAAAATACTATTTAATATATTTATAACTACTTTATATTATCCATACTACAAAATTTTATTAATATGTAAATGAAATCCTCAGCATGGGAGATCCTAGTGAGGATGTCATTATATCTATGTCACGTTGTTTAAACGCAAGTTAGAGTTGTTTGATTTGAGTCTCCAGGGAAATTTGAATCTTGAATGTCCATATACAGTTATAGATACATTTATGATAAGTTGGACCTCCAGAGAACCCCTTCAAGCAAAACGGTTATTTACATAAACTATGGATACCGTTAAAAATGTATGGAAGATTTAAAATAATTTTTTCTAATTCTGATCATCGCTCTGAAAATCTGTAATTTTTTTATATTTTCTTTGATCTTAAAACCAATCTAAAACCGCATATTGACCGGTCATTGGCTGACTTGCCATCGCGTCTGGGTCCCACCCAGGCTTCATGAGTTCAATCCAATTCCTCCATAACGACGCAAGCAGCATTTCCGCTTATTGTGGTGGCTATAGGAGATTTTAAAATATTCGTCAGGATATTCGGAACCCGGGAATGTTTGTATTTTTTGTAAATCTGTACAAGAGTCCCAACTGCTCCCAACCGTCTGGAACCAGTGAGACTATGGCATCCCCCATTGGGGTATGTTTTCAGGCTGAAGGTAGTAGGGAGGGGAAAGAGATGAAAAAGAAGAAGATGCTGAAATACTTGGCTATTCAGATCTGTTCACCAAACATGGCAAAAGACATTTTAAGTAACGATTCAATTCTGAATGGCGGTCTTACACCAGGGCGATACTGGGAGTATATTCCAGCATGGAACCAGTCGCAAATATACCTTTTATAATTTTAAATGAGTAAATTGCGAAATAACACAAATGTATCAAATAAAATTTACTTTCACATGCCGTGATTTCAACCCGCGACCTCCGGCTTGCTAGTCGAGAGCCTTACCCCTCGAGGCCGTCAAAATCTATTTAAAATTTAAAAAAATGTGATAAAATGTTCAAAAAGGCCACAACGTCATTATGGGCTAGAAAATACTACTGGCGGTAAGACGGCTGTCACCAACGTTGGCCGGCGTGAGGTCAACAACGCCATTTTCACACTTTGGTGGAAAAACAAAAACAGCCAAAAAAAAGTTGTTATATAAAATTTGTTAGTCACCACAAAAATATAATGAAAGTTCATAATTATCGGAATGTTTTCGACACTCAAAAAAAATACAGTGTGTGGCAAGCCTACGCACGACGGAAGTGAAACTTTTAGTATTCTTCTCTCTCTCTTTTCATTTCATTCTCTCTTTTTTCTGTCTATTGACATATTTATAAGTAGCATGTGATAAAAAAAATTAAAAGTTATAAAAATATGGGATTCGAACCCGGGTCCTGCATAACGAGTGTCGAACGCTCTGCCTCTAGACCGCGAGGAGAGGTATCTCGCGCGACGAGAACCGCGTATACAACGTGTACTCCTCAATTGACTTGTCCCTCGCAAATTTTCGTTTTCAAACACAGCAAATGAATAATATCACATAACGTCTCGTTAACGCTTTATATAGGGTCAAATCGAAGATATATCGGCAGTGTGAAGTCATATTTGTCGTTTTTCAAAATATTTCCGTGTATTTGTCCGTTTTGGAAAAGATCTATCGTGTTTTAACAGTCTCACACCCGTATGGAGTCTGAATTTGAAAAACATTTCTAAATTTTGAAAAACTGACTTACGGCTGTGTTTTTTACTAAAAAAAACTTGTCACGCACGTCATCGAGGGTAATTAGTCGCGTTATCGGCCTTGATTTGTAATTTTAATGATTCAAAATAAAAATAATTAATCAAAATACCGAGCGACTCTACCGGCTCGATTCGTAAGCTATATTTCGACCAAAATATCTAAATGTCGCAGCACGAGAGCATTTTATCACTTTTCCTCGTATTAAAAAAATCACAAAAAGAAAAAAAAATATTTAAAGCGGGGATCGAACCTCGGTTCTTCACGACGACAGTCGGGCGCTCTGCCTCTAGACCGCGAAGCTGAGTTTGGAGAGTGACCTAAACTAGGTATATAATATTAGCTAGGCTCCTATAGCGAAATGATCACGGTTTTTCGTGACGGTCATGAGTCGGTTTTACTCCGGTCCTCGAAAATGCATAACGCGCGTAAAGAAGTTTCACTTCAACAACAGCGAAAATACCACACATCCTTCAAAGAATCAGGTTGACGATTGGAAGATTTTATGTTGAAACATGCAAATTGGATGACACTAGTAGCTACTACCTATTTCAATAGTTGCTCCATGGCTACTGTTCACAAGTGGCACCCTACTACAATTTAGTCGAGAACTTCCTATGTTAGAGAATGTTGTGTGAATAGAAAAGGTTGAGGAAATTGGGATAGAAAAAGGTCAGTGTACTTAACAATTCACCATTCACATTTTTTTGCTAAATATATCTTTCTTAAGAAAAATAGTTTAATTTATGGTTCCTAGTTCGATGCTCTTTGCATAGACGTTTGCGTCGGCGTTTGTTGTTAGACAAATACACCATTTGAACCCCACTCAACCGGCCTTATGAGATGAACGATAATAAAGTTATTTGTTAAAGTTAGTCGTTTATCAGTGTTTGATTAATTATTAATTTCTGAATTACAAACATGTGACAATATATGTACATAATAATTAAGTGAAACAGTAATCATCAAGTTAAATTTGGATTTAAAACTACATAGAACCCACGAAGAAGAATTGTATTATGCTAACTTCAATTATTATTATTGAAGTATGTTATTATAGCCTTCTTGTAACTATAAAATATGAAACAGAGGGACACAAAAAGTTGCGACCGTCACCTTTTCATTTTCCGAGTCTGTCTATTTGAGTTATTGATATTATCTTCGTCAGTGATTAAATTATTACAAAAAATACAGTAATAAAATTCTTCTTGATAATTGCATAAATAACACCCCCCCTACTCATGGCTTTTTAAGCGAGTACAACTTTAAATAAAAATATATATTATTTACTATAAATAAATTTCTTGAAAAAAAAATTCAACCTTTACTTTATGGCGAGAGGATTTATAAAAAAACTGCTTTCCTATTTCAGATAGAGTGGGACACAAATAAAATAACGTTTAATTACTCTTTTATCATTTTATTATCATACACGGTGCTCAATAACTCGTCGGCCAAACGGATTATGATCACAACATGGGTATTGAGTTCAGAAATCCGAGGCGAGTTTTTTGTGCTAATTTTATATAGCTACCTATTATTTTACCGATTTGATAATCTTATCTAGGTCGACACTTAGATATCAGGTAATTAGTAGATAATAGAAATCAGATCATGGTAGCACGCTAACATACTTATATGTTGTACTTTGAAATCATTTAAATCTATTGATAAATCTTTTTATCTATTTGATTTTCATTTGTTTCTTTATTGTATGATGAAAAGGAATATTGGAAGTTAAAATTAACCCATTTCCCGACAAACGATCAAGCGGTTCATCACCTTTTGGGGGGCACTCATGCACACACGATTTTATCTGAGATTTGATTGATTGTATTTAAAAATTTACAGAACAAATGTCGGTACTATCCAATGAGGATTTGGCTTAGTTGTTAGCGGTGTTGACTTCAGTCCCCGGGGAGGAAAGTTCAATCCTCAGTCAAACCACTTTTTTTTCTTTGAAATTGGTCTACTAGCCGGCACAAGATGGCGCGACTAGGTAAAAAAATGAAAATACATGCAATAAAAAAAATTGAAGATATAAGTTTTAAATGTATAGGTAATAATAAAATATTTGTTTTCTCAACATGTTTCGGACCCTGTGGTCCCTTCCTCGGGATACAATGTAATTAAATTCAAGTTTGCCGGTACCTATTTACAAATTCTCAAGACCTAGATTTAGAAATTCATTCGTCCAGCTTCTAACTCAACTCAATTCTCAACATCTAGGCCATATTCCCCGATAAGGCTAGGGTACAAGCAACGTACAAGCATAATTCGTTCGGCTATTAAAATATGATGTGTTAATGCAAAATAATCATTATATTTTACTAGTCGAAGGCTTTATACAGAATTTTTAGAAATCGTAATGTTCTTACTGTTTTAAATAAAATACATGAAGAGCGTCTGTAGCCGCTTGGTAGACAGTAATTTTCCTATTATTTTTAACGTCAAGTGTGCAAAATTTCATAAAGAAGTATTAATATTCTGCTTAAAGGCGAAGACAAGGGTAAAAGAATGGTGGTGGTTTTTCGAAATCTCATTTGAAAAAAAACTCTTGTTTTGAAGGTCAATTTTACAAAAATTCATCAATCTCTGAATAAAACTGTATGTTTGTATAAAAACAGAAATCTTGGTTTCACTCATTTTGCATTTCGTTTGTCTGTAAGTTTGTTTTTACGTTCCATTTCCGCTTTAAGCTGGTACCTCTTTTGATGGTTCAGTTTTTTTTATCAAATGTGATATTGTAATGTTTGTTTGAACTTCTTTATTCGCATTTTTACAATGTTGCCCGATGAAAGCTTGAAAAAAGAATTATCAGTGAGATCGTGACTTTTCTTTTAAAAAATTGTATAATTCTTTATTTGAAGTTTAAAAAAGTTACATAAAATGGATTGTAATTAAGAAGGTAGGTATTAAAGTGCCTATTTACGATTCTTCTAATTTCGGAGAAAATTTTCGTTAGGATTCAAAATAAGAGAAAATTAAAGCTTTCAACGATTTATTTAAAATTTTGAATAATATTATTATGCAATATTCTAATTTTGCCACGTATTACCGGATACCTTGTACCAAGTTATAACCAGTAACTACGTGTATAATTAATAATTACGATGTGTCTACTATTTTAAATAATGAATACACAGGCACACATATACCAACTCAGTAAACCTATATACTTAACTACTCTATAAAAACCACGGTATCTTCGCTTTAGTGGTGACCAGCTGCAGCCCTAGGGCTAACGTTAATTGCACAGATATTCTACGATATGTCTACTTGATATAGGAGTCCATAAAGAGCCAGGCAGATCGAAATCGTAAAGATTTTAATTGCATAATGACAGATTAGTAATAAATTATCAAGAGTGAAGTTTTATTCATAGGTAAATAAATCTTAAATCATTTAGCACACGCGCAACACATCCTGGAGCACTTGTTTATTTTAATTAAGTATGTACTACCAATTTCCCGTTTTAATATTGAGGTACTTTCATCAAAAGGCCAATCTACCTCTCTCTTTTCAATTTATCTAATTCTTGAACCGTAGGTCCACAACATAGACATATGAATATTAGTAGACCTGCCCTAAGTGATTAAAAGCGTATTATCCCCACTCCCCATACCGGTTCCATTGGAGCCGGCTGTGCTCGCGTATGGCCTCACGTGAAATTTGAAAACGTGACGTCATCATTCTTGTGCGAACTATGGTCGAGGCATCATCGGTTCATTTTACGAAATAACACGCCAAAATGTTGACTTGTACTATGAAAACTTGTAAAAATAGATGTGAAAAAGAGAATAAACCCAATTGTCGTATTACATTCCATATATAAGCATTATTTTACTTTATTTTAAGCATATTCACATCGTATAATATGAATCAGTTGTTACTATCACATCGAGAAACGTCTGGACGCGAAACACAAAGCTGGTTGGTTGCTGGGAAGTAAATTATGAACATTTATAAAAGTGTCTTAACTAAATACTTAAACGAAATATTCGACTCTGAAAATAGAACCGAATTTTTTTGCCGAATTTGGACTTCGCAAATTTGTTCATAACGTGGCGAGTAATTTGCGCTCCCATGTAAAAATGTCTATTCATTCAAAAGCAGATTTTACTTTTAAGAAGTAAATGGTGATATTATAATGCGAGATGCCTATTTACTGTCAGATTGATTTATTGACGAATCACAGTCAGCTTCACTCCCTTCGTTCTTCAACAGTTGATTTTACCCCTCGCCATTATCTTCTCGTCTATTAATTCCTATGTCTGCGGTCTACAACGATTTTCAGAGTTTTGTCTACCGTTACAAATTTTCTTATTTGTTCTGGGGTGCGTCATTTTGCGATGATCGGATATCTCATCAAAATGACAATACACATTTAATACACATTTAAAAAGTGATATAAAGTCATGAAAAGTGATGAAACAAAAAATATGTTAAATGTGTTACGTAGTTTAGGTTAGGCTAGGTTAGGTTAGGTTAGGTTGTTTTTTATTACTTTTAATTACTTTATATGGCATTTTAAATGTGCACGGAGAAAAATGATTATTGCTCATTTTTTAAAACCCTGTTAAAATGAGAGAGCATGAAATTTCCTAATAAACTTTTAGTACATTCATGATATATCGGAACACTTGTTCATGTACCCGCGTTTGTCCTGATGATACAAAATAACGAAATGGGAAAATATTGTAATTTTTATGAACACGAGATCCTTAATAAATAAATTGGCAATATTTAATATCAGTGAGTTTTCTCCGTATATGTTGATGACCATTGTATTCTGTTATCCTCGTTTTACACAGCATGGAACGACCTACTCCAATTATTTTACCTGCATACTATAGGGCCTGGGGACACCGATGCCTCCAACTTGTCCCCGGTGCCCTTCCTCTATTAAATAAAATTTTAAAAATTTTGCAGCTGAATTTAAATGGTTATATTCGGACATTAGATTCAAAATTATGAAGCTATTAAAATTTTAATACACACACTGATTAAAACTGAATATTATTACCATAAATATATTTTTACTGAATATTATATGTCGATTAGGGAATGACACTTGACAGAGAATAATGAAAAGCGAGTTGATATAACCGTTCTGTCAGATGGCACCCAGATATGGTCGATATTTCTCTATAGGTTATAATATCCCAGTTAGTAGTAGATCGCTTGCCTCCCCACGGATTCAGATATTTGAAGAAATCCAAATTTGCCACAATTTTTGTCATCGCAAGCGCACTGCGACTTCTTGGCGGGCATTAGGTTTATTATGCGCGGCAAAGATTGACCAGAAGAATCACGTAATTATTGGAACATTATTTACATTCTGTAAATAAATATGTAACACGTTAGGATATTTTGCCATTTGACAGCCTTTTATATGATGCTTAGCTCTTTCTTATGCTAGCTTTACACCATCTCTTTTTATATCAATTTCCATATCGGGACCCTTATGAAAAATTTCGCTTTACACACACATTATTTTCATACCTACGATTTCATACAGATAGTTGCTATTAGAGAAGAAATATTATTTTCGGTTGATACTAAATCGTTAAAAAACACCTTGAACATAACCATAGATCTGTCACTGTCATTTTGCGAGCTGTGTCACATGTTTGGTCATCACCCAATCGATGTTTTTGTTAACTCGTCGAGCTGCTTTTATAGGTACCTATGCCTTGACAAAATTGTCTACCTAATCACCGTATTTTGATCTATATGATATTCGTATAATACATGACGTGAAACCACCTAAGCACGGCAGTGTAGATGCAAAGCAATATATGTCACAAACCTGTCTCTATTAATTAATTAATTAAAGCATGTTCCTATATGAAGTTAACACATATAGATAATATTTATTCTATGAACAGTACGAAGCTATGTTGATTTCCCCCAAAAAATGTCTCATCAAACATACATACGAAATTCACAATAGGTACTTAAGAGTAATATACATTCACCATTAGTAATAGATACATATTGTAACGATTTTATTGATATTTAAAATATAAAACTGAATTAACATGCAACATTTTCACGTAATATAGTTACGTAAAACAATTAGAGTTGACAGATGTCAAATAATGTCCGCCATCTTAAAATGTACGAAAATTGGTACCAATATATATTTACCACTCATACAAAAATAGTACGCGTCCTTTTTACATCCCGATTCTCTATGAATGTACAAAATGGATGAAAAAAGCATTGGTAATCCGCCTGATATCCTGAGCACTCTCATTGAACACGACATTAATTTCTGGAGTTATGTTTTACAGCATTTTGTGTACAATACGAGTATATTAAAATATTTTTTTTCAGTGTTACAGTCGGTTGGTAAGCTTGCAATTCGATACTGCCACAAGCAAATAGATCCAAAGGTATCAGGTTCCATCTGGATTTGATCTGGTGATACTGGTGAACTATCCAAGGTCTATTGCATCAAGACTTCTTTATTTGGTCGATGTTTAACACCTATTTCATCGATTTAAAAAAAATTGTCGTTAAGGTCACGGGTTCAAATCCCTGCGTGCGAAAGTAAATCTTATTTGATTAATTTGTGTTATTGAATATTCAATATATTAAATGATCAATATTTGCGGCACAATTATTATTTTTTTCAATCCCGATGTACCTGGCTATTCAGATCTGGTAACCAAACACGGTCAAAACCATTTCAAGCAATGTTCAATTCTGAATGGTGGTTTTACACCAGTGCTATATTGAGAGTATCTTCCTCTTTAGAACGTGGCGCAGTTATATTATATATTAATTAATTCTGAAATACCACAAATTAATGAAATAAAATTTTCCTGCGCACGCTGGGATTTGAACCCGTGACCATCGGCTTGCTACTCGAGAGCCTTTCCATCGACCACGTAGGCCGCCAATAATACAGGATTTTCCAATAAGAGGTGTTATTTTGATATTTAATCGTAAAAGATCAATGGTTTTGTTGCTTGTGTGGCACGTAGCGCCGTCTTGTTGAAAGTAATCGCTGTCCAGATCAATACCATCCAATTCCGGCCATAAAAAATGATTAATCATCTCTCGATAGCGCAATCCATTCACCGTAACTGTTGCTCCAGCCTCATTTTCAAAAAAGTAAGGTCCAATGACTCCGCCGGACCATAAACCGCACCAAACAGTCACACGTTGAGGATAGAAAGGCTTTCGACAATAATTTTTGGGTTTTCCCAGGCCCAGATGCGACAATTTTGCTTCTTGACGAAGCCACCGAGTTGGAAATGGGCCTCATCACTCAAGATGATTTGCATTTGATTCACTCAAGTGAATTTTAATAATTTCAATGCGTTGTTGAAGCGTGTATCGTTCCATTTTTATTAATGGAGTAGTTTCTACTTGTCAAATGTCAAAAAATGATAGCTTCAAAAGTAATATCTACCAAAATAGCGGACTATTAAAAATAACACCTCTTATTGGAAAACCCTGTACATAGTAGGTATATTTGTGGCACGTTTCAGAGTGGTAGAATAAGACTGAAGGCCCGAATACACTATTATAGTAAAAAAATGATTCCATACACTTTATTTTGCCCTTTTGACGGCTTTATTATTTATTTGATAATCAGGAGCGGGTCGGTGCCGTAATGTGGTCGTAGCTATTGAACTAAATGTGTCCACTCGTTTACATTCGTCTTACCTGTTGCTGACTCCACTTTATTTACAATTTTTATTGCGTTTCCCTTGTGGGACTACTTTATTTCCCCCCACATGTGGCAATACTAACGGGAATTAATCCGCTACTATACGCAAGCGAGCATGATAAGAGGAATCTTCATTCCCGTTTTAGCGTTCGATTCAGCCGTCAGTACTACCTTATTTCTGTCACCGTCACCGCGCTCTGCGTAAATTATAAAATTCGTTCTCACGAATAAACTAAATCAATTGTGCAGACACTCGTTTTAATCTCCCATCTCCTGAACACAATTTACGGTTTGGGTAGGCGCCGTAAATTACAGCTAATTACAAGCCCTACACAAGCCCTTGCCACACCCTCTTTCAATTAACCAAAAAATGAATATTTAAATACAATCTGTAGGCTCCCCTATCGATTTAACAACAATGAAAATGTTTTAATTTAAATAAAGAATATTGTTTTTGACAACCTAAATGACAGATATCGGAGTAACACACATAAATCAACTTCTATAGATTGATAACTTCGGGCGTTTTGTATGAAACAAATTAGACCTAAAAAACCATAGATATGCCAATATATTGACAGTAAAGTTCTCATTCGGAGCCTACTTATTATACCATACACCAATGAAAAACTCTGAATGTTTATTCCATAGATTTTCAGAGTTTTTCATTGGTGGATATAGTTAGGCAAACATATGAAGTCACAATATTTCTGTTCCAATTTTGGATCGGAGTTATACCTCCCTGGTAACACATTAATTATATTCCATGATCGAAGACCTGAATATTTTTTTTATTGTTCTTTAAGGTTTTATCCCGTTAAATTACAACTCAGCAGTTTGTAGACAGTATTTACGAGTAGTATATGTTCCATTTACTTATCCGACTGAAAGTATTTAATTGTAATATATAAATATATTTGTGATAGAAATACTATTACATAATAATACATATTAATAAAATGGCAATTAAATAAATAAATAGGTCAGCATATTAATCACGTTGCTAGCAATATTTTATACGAGCAATAAAATTATTTTTAGTGCTGTCACGAGGTAACATTTTATAAACTGCTATTATTTTTGTAAAGGTCAATTTTTTGAATAAACTATGTGGAGCATTTTTTTAACAGCTATGAAATTTAAAGTTTTCTTTTTCAGAATCGTCTCAGACCATCAAATTAAGCCCATACCAAATCAGTCGATTTGGATTGAATCCATAGAGAAAAGACGAGCAAGGGCCGGTTGTGTCACAGAACTTGAACAATTCGTCAAAACATTAAGTTCCGAAGTTTTCAAGTTTCGTGAATGTTCTATTCATGTTCTGTTGCACAGAGAAAAATGAGTAGGTACTGCTGATTTATTAAGAATCTCTTCAAATTATTGGTAATCCGGTTAAAAACGGGATTGCTGGTCCTTAATTGCTGTATTGATTTAATAGGTTTCCTGATAAACTTTAAGTAAAATGCGAGTACATAATATATTATCACGTTGTCGGAACACGTGTTCATAAAAAATATAATATTTTCGCATTTCGTCATTATATATTATCAAGCCAAATGCAGGTGCATTATCACGTGATCCGATGTATTAGGAACGTTACTAAAAGTTTATTGGAAACAGCCTGCAATCCCGTTTTCAACCGGATTACCAATAATTTATAGATATTTTTATATAATAAAATATAAAATATATTAAAAATAAATAATAAAAAAATATAAAAATATAGAAAAATATCTTTCAGAGAACTTGAATATATCTTTCAGAGAACTTGAATATATCTGTCACAGAACTTGAATATATCTTTCACAGAACTTGAATATATTTTTTGACAGAACTTGAATATATCTTTCACAGAACTTGAATATATTTTTGACAGAACTTGAATATATCTTTCACTTAACTTCTTGAATATTAACTTCGAAATTTCATGAATTGTTCTGTGAAACTACAGGAGGCTAACCCAAGGTTTGCAAATAACGCACATTGCAATGAAGTGTAATGAAATAACAAATAAAAAGAAGAAGAGAGCGGTATTACAAGATTAAGTTACAATATATATTTGGTCGCCTCTCTAGAAGAAATTAGTGAAAAAGACCATAAATTATGTTATCGTAAAACTGTCTGAAACTACCATGCTTTGATGAATAATTTATATGGGAAGTTTGGCTATCAATAATCTCTGATCAACTCCCGTGGCATTGAGGGAAGTTCCTTAGCTCTGGGTTAAAAATCCGGCAAAATACATGTGGTTTTGTCATTAGATATTTTACTAGGCTATGTATTTTTTTAAAATTGCCATTAATTATGAAACAATATGAAAATAGTCTCTTTTTGGGACAAATTATTACAATTATTAAATAATAATGAAACACTTAGTTTTAACTATCGTTTTTAATAATACAACCATCCGGGGGTAAAGTGCGCTAACTTCTGGAGGTGATTCTAAATGATGATGGAAGCAAAAAAGGTAAATACCCTTTTTTCGAAAATTCCGATGTTTTTTCCCTAACAATTTTTTTTCCGTATAGAAGAATATTTAATTATCCATACAAACAACTTTTTCACCTAAAAACTACCATAAAGTGTTGGAATTTAGAAAAAAGTTACCTTCCTTTTTTACTTCTACCATCATGTAGAATAACCTCCCGAAGTTAGCGCACTTTATAATATATTTCTATCAGCATGTTTCAGAACCTACGATTCTTTCATTTTGTTTATTTACCCCCTAACTAATAAACGGGTTGTAAATTTTTCACCACCATTTCCCTTACATTAATGTTCGTTTATCAGTTGTTTACAATTTAAAACAGGTTTATTAGTGCGGCCCTGTAAATAAATTCACTAGCGAGACGTGTTTTAACTCAATCGTTTTGCATTTCGTCTGTCTGTAAATTTGTTAGCACGTTCCGATTCAATTCATAATGATGGCCGTTTTAATGGTTCAGAGAAGATTCTTTCGACAGACTCGAGGTCTACTGTTCACATAACTACTAGTTACATCTGTTTTACTTTATCTTAGAAATTACATAAAATACAATAACTTTCATGCTGTTATAATTACTTATAGTCATCACTTTTATCTCTAAATTGTATAAAATAAATTCGCTGTCCGCATCTATCGCATCTGTCCGCATCACGATAATATGTGATTGCCCTTATTTAGAACAGGTAACTAAAATTAAATACTTAGGTATTATTTTTGACAGCAATTTAAAGTGGAAACAACATATAACCACTACAGCAAACAAACTTAGAAAATTCATTTACTTTTTTAGACAAACTCGCAACTTTCTCAACCTAAACCAGCTCAAAACAATCTACTATGCACTTTGTCAATCTTTAATAGAATATGGTATCATAGCATGGGGAGGAGCAAACGCTGCCGCCATTGATCCAATATCTAAAGCTCAGAAACTTATAATAAAGATTATCCTCAAACTACCAATCACAAGCAGTTCGGATGAAATCTTTAGGAAAATCTGTGTTATGGACATTAGGCAACTTTATGCCAAAAACATACTAACATACCTCTTCAAACACAAAACTACTTTTAACAATATCCAAACTGCTCGTGATACTAGAACCAAAGGACATAATTTCTTACAAATCCCTTTCGCTAAAACAACTTTTGGCCAGAGAAATTTTAGATACTTTGCAACAAGGCTATATAATGCTCTCCCACTAGCCATTAGACTGAACGAATTTTTTTTTAAATATAAAACAGACATCAAGTCTTGGATCATCAGCCAAGACAGATCCATGATCAAAAATTTTATAAAAATCCCTACATAAGTATGTACTCCAACTAGATGCTGATTAACAAATTTATCATTTATTATTATTAATTATTATTTTTTTATCTTTTTCACAATGTCATTTAATGTAATGAAATATTTTATGTATCAAAAAATATGTAAACATTAATTCATGTATTAAATACGTCTGTCTCGACACAGGTTTATCCTAGTGAGACAGACATCGAAAAAAAAACCTGTAAAAAACTTTATATTGATAATAAAAATAAAAAAAATAAAATAAAAAATCTGTTTGTGTGCTTAGTTATTCTAAATTACGCAACGAATTTTCAAAGAGTTTTCACTATCGTTTAGATAATTTATTTCGGAAGATTTATTTGCATAAAAAATGCATATTATATTTATAGTAAATGGAGAAAAGTTGATGTTTATCCTAGAATTCTAACCTCAAAACTCTCCAAATCATTCACAATCCCTAGCAACGCCGGGTTCATGTCAGTTAGTTAGTTACATTATTTACCCTTTGTAGTTTCCCATTTCTTGTAATAATTTCTATCTAAACTATTGATTATACTTGTAGGTCCCTAAAAAAATAACTTATATCCTATTTCTTTTTTAATCATGGGAAAATTATAAAGGAATTAAAAAAAATAAAAAAAAATTAATGTTTTCCAGTAGCTTCCAATCAGGCCGTGCTGTAGAAAATGAACTGCCAGTTAAGGCGAAGCTTAATGCTAAATTACTATTTTGATTAATCTTTATAACAAATTGGTGTACATTATGAATACCAAAAAATATGCTCTCGATAAATTGAAAGTTTTCCTACCGTTTCGCTTGAGTAGAATACAAATAAAATTAGAAATTACTCATTAAAAAATATAAATGTAAGCTGCTAAAAAAATATTTTTTCAATAGAAATCAAAAAAAATGAACGCATAAAGGAAACAAATTAAAAAATACAATATTATAGGTAAGATTATCTGTGACAGTTTCACTTCATTAACTTTTTTGTTTATCTTATAAAATTATTTACAAATGAAATAAAAAACCAGTTTTGTGCTTGAAATCGAACGTTTCTAGACTTCGTTTGTCAAGCGATTTTAATGCCTATTACCTACAAAATAAGGTATACCAAGAATATACAAATATTTGGCTTGTAGCTTCTTCTTAAAGAGATCTGTTTTCAGACTTTTGCATTGGGTTAGGTTAGGTATATATAAATATTTATCTTTTTTAGTATGTCATAGTAGTATAGTTAGTACAGGTAAGAAGAGATTAGTACCAAACCATGCTAAACTCTTTAATTTTAATTTCATTTTCTACAACACGGCCTGTATTAATAAAGATGGCGTGATCTAATTCATCGAAAGTTCTAAAGCCATTAGCCATTTAGCCATAAATGTTAGCGTCAAGAGTTAGTGGAAGAGTTAGACTATTATTGTAGCCCTTTTATAGAATCCCAAGAAATTAGAACCAATAATAAATAACGCAGTATAATAATAAATCACAATGTGTACGTGGTATGTTCAATGCTAGGTAATGCTTATGAACTAATATTGATTTTAATACATATCGACATGTAATCCAGAACCCAGCTCTTTAAGAAGCCAGACAAATTTGGTGGGAATTTACATTATTTGAACGTGTCTAAAGTAACTCTATTCTTGCTAATGCTGTCCTAAAAGGGGTACTGAAAATATGAAATAGTCAACGTAACGTGGGGTTTTAAATTTGCATTACCGTAAAGCAGTGGGGTGCATTGCTCTTTGACCAGGTGTAATTTAATCTAACATTTCAGATGCTGACTATTATTATTACTGAGAATTACCTACCAGAAATCACTTGTTCGTCATGGAGAGATTTGAATTTTCAGCTGAATTTTTTTGTTTTACTTTAGCCCCACACAGGAGGCCCTGAGGAAAATAATATTTTAAGGTGACCTATGGTAAAGATGTTGGTTATCCAATAAAGGTTCCCGGGACGGCGGTACCCAAACCCGCCACCCAAATTGATTATTAATTTGTTTATTCAATTGTCCATTCAGATAGCACAATTAGTAGTAAAAATGAATTAAGTATGTATTTAATCTATTTTAAATATCTTTTCTCATTATTTTTAAAGAATTATGCACAGATTTTCAGCCCTGATGTAGAGAGAATGCCATTCATGCTTAGCAATCTTTTAATCAAATAAAAATAAAATATGAACATATGTAAATAAAATATATAGATATGTAAATAAAATATACCTATATATTATGTATATATTTTGGAAATAAGGTTTTATTCCTGTAAAAATTGTAAACGTGTATATAGTTTCTCTTGCAAACGGTTTATTTCTCTTTTTAAAAAAACATACTTCTATTTTTGTGACTAAGACAACAATATACACGATCTTTGAAAAGCATTGCTAACATAGTAACTCCAGGAAAAAAATAATCTTCTTTTGGGTCAGCGAACACCGAGTTAAGATTACCTACGCAATACAGTTCTAACTTCGGTGGATTCTAAATGATAGTACAAGTAAAAAAGACAAATAACTCTTTTCGAAATTCCAACGTTTTATGATTGTTTTGAGATTAAAAAGTTGATTGGTTTGTATGGGAAAATAAATATTATTCTATGGGAAGAGAAACATTGGAATTTCGAAGAAAGTTATTTACCTTTTTTTACTTCTACCATCACATAGAATCACCTCTCGAAGTTAGCACACTTTACCCCCGGACACCCTGCATAAAGCAAAAAAATTGTTTGTGTCTTTTCAACTTTCATAATTAATCTGCTAAATTATTATACTTGTTTCTAGACGTCAGATCTGTATCATAAAAATTTACATATATTCTTAAATAAATGTTTACAGATTAACTTGTAAATCAAAATAGGTAAACCTGTCATTAAAAAGCCATCAAACGTTCATGCAAGTATTTATTACGCCATTCATCAGCTACAAACTACTGTATAATATCGGCTTGATAATAGTTGCACTAACACTAAATCACTTCTCCGATTATTGATGCTGACGTGCCTATAGAACTGGAGACAATCATACCTCATTCACCACTTTACAGAAATCCTTCAATAATCATAAAAGAAAATTTATTTGTTTAAAAAACAAATAATATAAAATTAAAGGAATTAACGTTGACATTGCTAATATTATAATCGGCTTACAGCTATAATCGTAAAGTTTATGCTTGCTGAGAAAAATATTATTTCATTTTACACCTGAGCATACAATAAACAGGTAAAGTCAACGGGGACGTAAGTAGGTACTCGTAATTCTAATTGAGTTGTTTCTCGATGAGCGGATTAATATTGTTTTGAAGTAAAAATATTGATTCGGTGTCAAAATATTTGTTTTTCGCAACCAAAATAAAATCTAAAATTTAATTTTTTTAATTACTATGTATATGTCGATTTGTAATACTAAAATCTGAAATTGTCCTTCATCTGCTTTCAAAAACAGTATTTTATTTTGAAATACTTTCAAACACAGCGAATTCATCTGGAATCAAATGTAATGGGAAAATATATTACGCGGAAACTGTATTTTGACACTTCTCCTAAGAAAAGTACTTTGTAAAATTTCAGCGGCTTTAGGGGTCAAATGGTTCTCATAGTAAAAGGATATAATTCGAAATGATTTTATTTATTGAGACAGATGCAGAGTGTAGTAATTTAATGGCGAATAAGAAAAACTCATCGATTTACATATTTATCACTAGATATTATTTGATTGCTGTTATTGCAAATCTTTTTCCAATTGTTTTATGCTCTGCACGCAGTCTGCAGTCCGAAGGCGAGCCCAAACATGTCACGTAAATCAAAACAATGGTTAATATTCATAACATGGTAGCTGTATTTTCTGATCTACAGCCTTCCGCTGAGGACCTTGACTCCTGAAACAGTTGCGTGACTCACTGCTGTGACCTTAGCGAGAACTTCCTACGAACCAGCGGCCTTGCCTCTTTAGGAATATCAGGACAGACGAGCAAACAATGACTGCGCAGAGAACTGAAATCATCGCCAACACAGGAGTATGGTCTCCTGGTAGCGAATGTCCAATTTCTTTAGGGTCCATTTCTTCCTCTGGCAGGACAACTTTGAAGGATAGGACTGAAGTAGTGTCCAGGGTCTGGTTTGAAATGGTTTGACCTTGTTCTTGTCCTTCACCGATGGTGGTGTTGGTATTGTTATTATTGGCGTCCCTCTTTTTGCGAACAGCTTGAGAGATTTGGCAGTGAGGGGTTCGACAGTCGGAGGCTTCTAGACATGCCACCAACCTTACACTCAGTCTCACTTCTTCACCGCTGCGCATGCCTTCGAAGAGTGCAGCCCTGAAAAAAAAATTAAATATTTCAATATGATTTAAATAGATCAGATATGTGGATCGTGCTGTAAATGGTTCTTATCAGTTGTTAGAATCAGACGGTCGGAGAAACAGTAGTTAAAATAAATCAAAATTATTCTGTTATGATGATATTGATATTTGACAACATTTTCACGTGTAGTGCTTTACGCGACTTTAATTTATGTATGACAGAGTTTCTTAAAATTATTTGACTACCTTCGTTTTTCCGAAGACATTTATTTTTAACTGAATAGATCTTATAAACCAGAAACGCCTTCAATGTAGATTTGAATGGAAACTGATGTCGCAACTGAATTAGTACCTTTTCATTCTAGCCCATTTAGCATGTGCTCTGTCGCTCTTACACTGCCTGATATCGTATATCCCCATTCCATTTGATCGAAATGAAAATTTCATAATTATGGTATCACGAAACACGGCTACATCGGATTTCTTGCAAACTTTAACCTTTGATATTTTATTTCATCAGCGCCCCCAATACATTGCCGAAAGAGCAATAATTTGATTAATTTATTATTATTATTTATGTATTTTGTATATTTTCAACAATAAAGTATTACGAAAATTTTAAAACATGCATATATTTTTACTTAACCCATATGAGCTTTTACAAACAAATAATATATTATAATTAAGTGGAACAGTATTCAAGAAGTACATATTATAACATTGATATTTATTTAACAGCTATGTTATTATAGCCTTCTTGTAACTAAATTACGTGCAGTTGAACACATCTAAGATTTCGGAATCAACTAATTAACTAACCTCTCTTAGATATCTACGATTATAGCGACAACCTATATGGTTTAAATATATAATGGACCATTTTTTTTCAACGCCTTCGTATTAATATCACTGCCCCCTTATATTCAATTTATGCTTTCTATTATCCCAGAGACCAACGACTCCTCTAAAGCTCTGCAACGCCCTCAGGGGGGCGACATCGCCCACTTTGTGAATCACTAACCTATAACGACGAAGACGTGATCTTTTGGCAATTTGAAGTGTAAAAAATCTTTGATTTGGTCTGCGGTCTGCGAAACGCCTACCGATCCGGTTGATTTAAACATGGAGTGACACATTGTGACTTGTGACACCCCTGACTTCACGTCTGTCATTATTGAACTAATATTGTGTACCTACTGTCAGTTCGTCAGTAGTTGTCAGTTTGGAATTAAGCAGATTGCCTTTGTTGATATTATAATGAGCACAGTATTTAGTACCGAGTATGAATACTAATATGTTATGAGGATATTTGCATACCGAATTCACATTATTTGAATAAACATAATGCCCATCGAATTACCACTATAAATGTAGTCCAATTAGACACGATTCAAATGTATTTTTTATACACAACTAGCAGTTAATACCCGGCTACACCCGAGTATCAATACTCAATTAAACAATTTGGAATTTCATCTATGTATTTCAATAAATTTTTATTTTTATTTTTAATGATAAAGTAATGTTTATAAGCCAAGATTTTATGCATAGCATAAAGGATAACAAATAATTATAAGCAATAATTAGTCGCCTGAAATATCAATACAAATTGAAAATGTCTCCGAGGTAAAAATAAATACCGCCAACGGGAATTGAACCCGTACCGTATTTCTTAAAAATAAATAAAAAAAAGTGGGTGTGTCAAGCCTACGCAAGACAGAAGTGAAACTTCTTTTGTTAAACCGTATGAACCACAATCAATTACGTATTTCACTCGTATTACACTCACGACGCAGTATACTAACCAAGCAGCTGATGCTTGGCGTGGCGCAGTTCGCTGGTGTCTGAGAGAGAGGAAAGAAGAGAAGAGAGAGAACGTTCGTGAGCGGCTCCCCCACCTCAACAAGCGCATATGGTGAGAGAGGGACAGTGAACGGTGAGCGGTGGTGGGGGTACCCGCATTTTCGTGTCGATCCTGACTCGGTTTTACTCCGTCCATCGAAAATCCATTACGCGCCTAAAGAAGTTTCACTTCAATATAAATAATATTTGACAAGTCAAAATATTTCACCAACAAATGAAGATATAATATGTCTCGATGCCATCTGGTGAGAAATTTAGCACTAACAAAGCCTTTCCTACAAAAATAAAGTTTATTGTTTACAGTTGGAAAAAATAAAATAAGCAGTAATTGTTGATTGAGGTACTAGTACATATTGAATTATTTGGCGGGTTGGAAATAAGCCGACATACCTCAGTGGTTTCAGAGCTCCTGACCGGACATCAGAAGGTACGGGTTCGATTCCCGTTGGCGGCATTTATTTTTAATCTGGAGATATTTTCAGTTTGTATTGATATTTCAGGAGACTAATTATTGCTTATAAAAGTTGAATGAACATTTAACATCACCTTAGCTTATGAAGGAAAATAGAAGACAAAAAATTACAGACAGAATAACCTGTTCAACTTTTATGACGCCAGAGCTCACCAATCGAGATGTTTTTTGCTAGACGAGTGAATATTATACGCTTATTGTACGCTTGTTTCAATACAAACATTAACATTTTTGAACACACAAAAAGATTAAAGATTCCACCGCCAGACCACAGCTTATTATGCGGATTATGTTAGGCGTATTATTTCTGCGGTCAACTTCTATCTTCAATCCCGCAACATGGTATAAAATCATAATTATTATTGACATGGTTTATAAAAACTTTTTTTCTCAGCCAATTAATTCTTTGCTTTGGGCAAAATAAATTTCAGGACTTTTTCGATTAACTGTAGTAGAAGTACCGGATTAGATAGGAACAGATCAAACGTGTGGATCAGGGCGGAAAATTACTAACTATTTTCTCAAAGGTGACCGGATAAATCATCAAAATGATAATTCATCACATCTTTAAAAAGTTATATAAAGTCATGGAAAGTGATTCATCACTTTCAACAAATTTTTGTTTCAACAAAAAATTTATTAACTGGGTGATGTAGGTTAGGTTAAGTTTAATTTTTTTTTATCGTTTCTAATGACTTTATATCACTTTTTAAATGTGTGTTGAATTATCACTGTGTTGAGTTATCATGGAACCTTTCTCAAAATAAGTACGTAAATTCCTGAAATTTTACCGCCCTTTTTCCTTAAAAATATGGGTTTTTATCTTTTTTTATGACAAAATAATAGTGAGAAACATCGAAATTGCTGTTTATTGAAGGATGTGAAAATGAAAGTCGGCTGTCGTTCCGTGCAAGAGCGACGGCCCGTTTCCACGTGATTGGTTTATTTATGGTTTCCGCCTTTGGTTTCCGCGCAATAACGTCGTCCCATCTTACCACGCAAAATATTTAAATTTTTACATCAAAAGTCTAATGAATGTTTCATTTTAGATAGAGATGAAATTAACGTGCGAGCTAAAACTAAAAAAATTGACCTAGACAAATCAAACAGAAAAGTTGTGCTAATTTCATGACGGTAGAGTGTAGAGCTCGCCGTTTCAATTTGGTTTCCACGTTGCATATTCCGAATCCATGTCTAGTTGATCTAGAAAGAGGTGGGGAAAGTTTTCGTAAATTAAATTATGTTTGTCATGTGACCCTTCGTGTCCTTCGCCTCGGCCAATTACGTTTATGAGGGGCGTCTTCGGTAAATCGAAAAATCTTCTACGCCGAATTTTTCTAATGGTAATACCTATTCCCAAGAAGAGGAACCACCTTTGAAGAGGACAGGTGGGCCTGAATGATCTGTGGGTCTTAAACTTAAACCGGCTGATCAAAAAAAAAGTGAATTGAGTTATATGTGTTTTTGTTCATAGCATTTTAGTTGTCTTTAATTTATTTGAAGGCCTGAATATGCAAATTTAAAGTTAGGTTTAACGTACGAAGTAAGTAGAAATGTTTAAAAATTGTCAAAGTTAGTAATGATATTTTCTAAAAATGCATGTTTTTATTACTCTTCATTACTTTCAAACAGCGAGTTTGTTCCTAAGCAACTGCCTAAATTTTAACTCATTTGATTATATTTATGTAGTGTATACGTATAGTCGCCTTATCGTGATCCACGTATTGGGAATGACAAACGAAAAACAACACACAAATTAGTTCTGGGTCGATTGTGAACTACCCGATCACGAACAACCAATGATCGATCGGATTATTTTTGCAAAAAAGGTTCGCTCATTTTGCTGTAAGTTCGTTCATAGATGTGTATTTTTTGTTGACCGGGCGTCTCGGAGCTCGTTATTGCAACGGTGAAATCGAGATGGTTAGTTTATTCCTAGTATCCAAATCGGATTATATAAGCAATTAATATACCGATAAACCTCCCCGCCACGGAGAACCGGTTCCAAAGTAACTGTATAAAAAAGTTAATAAGAAAGGGTAATTTCGACCCGATCGCTCCGTAATCGACCCGGGTTGTGTAAAATGATCGATCGACCCAACTCTAACACAAATAAACAGAATAATTTTATCACTACTTTACTACTTTTTCACATACCAGTACGCGTCTAGTAATATGTTAAGTAACTAACGGAGATGTGAAAAATAGACTGCCAATCGAAAAATCGACACAGTAAAAAAGGAAAAATAAATATCTCACCTCATTGAGATACCAAATACTCATATAATAGTTACGTTTTGGCTAACACGTCGCGTAAACAAAACGTTTACCAAGTAATATTTGACTTATTACTTAAGTCCTTATACATATATTTTAAGTTAGCGTGATGATCATGAATCACGTCCAAAACACTGTGAGTGAGCCTATTTTAGGACGTTTCATCATCTTCGAGAGTAGTTCTGAACAAAAGGCTCAATAAGATTTGAAGAAGGTTGACAGTTCTTTGATATATTCATGAAGAATATTTTATAATTTTTCACAGTGGCGTACCAAGACCATATAATAATAATAATAATAAGTCTTTTATTCTGAACTTCTGTTAGGTACATTAATATTAGAAATGTTTTGTTTGTTATAATATATCCCGAAGCTCAGTTTGCCTCTTGGCATAGGCCTCCTCTAACTTTTTTTCTTCGCATCTCACTAATACCCAGGTTATCCCATTTTATTTCTTCGAGAGCTATTTCTAGCTCGTGTAGGCTTTCTTCGGTTCTAAGGGTTCCCGTATTTAAAGTTGCAATATTGAGTATTTTGTTTCTTCTTGTTGTTAGAGGGTTGTGGTCTATAAATCCCGCGGGGACCAGCCGAATTGGGAGACTTTTTGTTGATTGGTTTTGATTGTTAATTTTGGTTGGTGTTAATATTCATTGTTTCCGATCTTCCGAGACGGTAAATAGTTTTTTGGAACATTTAGTTGTGGGTCAGAACTTGCGCGGTTGACATAGTTCAGTATATTAGGTCTGTTGGTCTCTTTCATGCTAGTTTTGGGTAGAGGTTGTGAAGGATTGCTTGATATTTTTTTTGTATTTACTTTCTTCTGTGCTGATGACTTAGGAGAATCCGAAGTTCCTCTTTTTCGCTTTTCGCTTATGTTGTCCTTCGGTTTTAACACTATCAGTTTGTCATATTTTATGTAAGCAATTTTTCCTTTCTTTTTCTCTTCTTCTAGTTGAGGTTGTAGCTGTTATCGTTTTTCCAGGATTTCCTTCGAGTAGTCTTCTTTCACATTAATACCTGGCGGAAGGTTTGTCTTGTTCTTGAGTATAAGGTGTTTTTTCCATTGGGTCGTGATAGAGGCTATGACCGGACGATTCGTGTTTTCGCTTTGTTTCCCTATTTTGTACACGTTGCTAATTTCTTGGCTGTCCAAATGTACTCCCGTGTTTACTATGAGGTCTTTAATGTAGTCTACTAGGTCTCCTTCAGATTTTCCCTTCTCTTCCATTCCGAAGAACACCAGGTTATTTTTACGTTTTTCTCTATCTACTGCTTTAAAGTTTTTGTTCTAGTTCTGAAACATTATTTTTAAGGATATTGTTGTCCTCAATAATTGTTTTCATCTTCTCATCTAGCGCTTCCATCACATTTCTAGTAACGGAATGAGTTATTAATTCCAATTGTTTTTCTAATTTCTCATCAAGTTTAGATAAAAATAATTACATGTTTTTGTCCATTTTGTTAGTGTTCTGTAAATTTTTTTCAGATGGGGTGATTTGGTTTATGTATATAAGCGCCTGTTGTTGGGAAAAAAATTGGCACACCTTTAAGAACTTTCCGTACTTACGCCTGTTTGCAGTTTTAGTTATTTTAATTTTATTTATTATTTTTTTTTTCCTTTTCAGATTACGCTTTTACTGGAATCTATTGACTGTTAGGGTTATCTCGTTTTAAAGATTTTTGGTTTAGTGTGTGTACGTATTTACCGCCATCTATGAACAGGTACTTTGTAAATATGATAATAAAATAAAAAGATTTGGTTTGTTCGAGGATTGAACCCTTCTCCGAAGATACTGGAGCCAAACACTTTACACTTATGCCAATTCACTGTTGAATCTCACCGAGATTATACTCGATATTATACAACTGTCAACGAAATGTGCTAGAGTGTATTTTAGTTACAGCATAAATCACAATTTATCTTTTTTAATTCACAATTCAAATTTGTTAAGAATTCACTCATTGATAGATTTTAATTTTATTATTATATTTTGTTTTGTTTTAGTTCGCTTATTTAGGTTAACACTTTCTTTTAGTTCACTTATGCACAATTAAAGTTTAGACTTCCAGTTTTAATATCACTTTTGAAGCACTCCCCGTTCGAGTATCTATAGAACAGACACACGAGGATATAGATTGTGCAGCCAGTTTTATTTTACACACAAAATTTCAGTTTCTTAGACGCTTTTTAGATACGATCGAAACATTTATTTTACCGTAAGAAATGATAATTAGCCATATAATTTCATATTTATTCCGGCATATACCACTGCGCCTGTGTCAATTTACTAAGGATTTATAAAACAAACATCTTCGTAGATAACCGGTACTAAAGCAAATATAGATGTCCTATTTGTCAATCACCTTAGTTACTGGTTATATAATGTTGCTACAATAATATTAATATAACCACAAGTAGTAATAATATAGAAACGTAATATGGTACCTGTGGTTAGCACAATACCAACCGGCGCTAATGAAATTAACTTTTCTAATGACAACAATGCCCGTATCGAGTTTTGCATGAAAATGGATCAATTATTATCGTTCCATTAGAGTCTTTGTTTACAAACACAAAGCTTTTTCTATAAATACAGAAACCTTCATAAATACAAATAATACATTTAGTCAATACAGTGCAAAATAATAATATAAAGTATACATTGTATATATAAACGGTGTCCGGAAACTCGCAGAACCAGTGGGAAACTGGTGAATCTGCATCACATACTGAGCATTTAATTTTTTTTTAATAAGTTCTTCTTTTGGCAAGTATTGGGTGAAAATTTGGAGTCGATAATATTATACGAGACAAAAAGCTTCGATGATTTTAGAAGGCATTAAAAATCTGACATTAACCCTTACTGACCAAAAAATTCCGGCCTCGGACTGGATTTAGTAGAAAACGAAAGCTTAAATTAAAAAAAAAAATTATACTACAAAATCGACTCCAAATGTGTTCCCCGCTTGTACTACTGCGAGTTTCCTGACACCGTGTATACCCAAGATCATAAAGCATATTGCTCCACGAGAGGGTAGAGATATAATGACGTATACGAGACATGTGCCCATACTGTAATTATAAGATAAAATACGGAATTTAACTTGTTAATCGTAATTTTCTGAAAACTTCAGCTCTTGTGGGATATGGAATAGGCACGTCGCAAATTTAATCGATATAGCATGGATTCTAACAATCAGAACACTTACTTAATGCGGGGTCTTGTCTTGATAAAGACTTTTTAAAGCACTTAAGCCTTATTCCAAACAGAAAAACTGTCAAATGCTACGCTAGCAATCGTCGTTTGAGATTTTAATTTGCTTTATACTCGGAGTCATAGTAAGAAAGTAAATATAAAACTGCTTTTCTAAAGAAGACATTTATTTACAAAACTTTGGAAACTACCAACCTGATAAGCAACGTATGAGCCAGAGGCGGAGCGGGGCGTGACTCTCGGGGGCACAGGGCCCGGGCCCCCTCCAGTCTGCAGCCGTCGGACCCCAGCAGGGCCATGCCGCCCCCGCCACCTCCGGCTAGGGACACGGAACTCAGACGAGAAGAAACCCAACCTGGAATATCATTTTCATTTAAAATGTATACCATCTTTTAGAGAAACTTCTGACAAGTTTTCAGGCGATACAATCATTTGATAAGAGTTCCATCCATCCATCGTAAGATTGTGTTGGTCCCAAAGACGGATGGGCCGATCGTATGGAAAAAAATACCAAATTTTACCGATTTTTACAAATTTAAAAAACGAAAACCCAAAGGCCCAACGCTGCTTGTTCTTGTTCATAAGGCTAGTGGAGAGACAACATAATTAAAGAGGTAGAAAATTTGCATGGGAATCCAAATGCCTCCATGGAATAATGATGTCTATGCTAGTCAACTCACCATCTTCTGGTTCAATCTGCGCTCTAAGCATTAGCAGCTCTCCGATGGGGACACGGGCCCCCCGAGGGAGGGGCTCCGTGTGGCCCCCGCTGGCTCCCCTACGGTAAAGTCCAACGCGGGACCTCAGGCCCCCTCGGGCTCCGCCTTTTGCCACGTCGGAGGACCTTGAGGACCTGAAATAATTCATTAAAGTTTAATTAGAAGACTAGCCAATCATTCCATGCATCCGCTCTACTTATTCAAACCATTTAAACGTTCCTTTTATTAATCTTGTGCACAATGCTAAAATTGGCCTCATCAGGATTCAAGCTTTTAATTCACTTGATTCCTTGATTATTGTCTTCCTGACTTCGATTGACTTCTTGTTAGATACTTCATAGAATATTGTGATTTCGTACGTAGTGAATGTGGATACTACGAGGTTGTACTTACGCTGAATTATCGACATCGATTGATAAGTGCTTAGTGTGCGCTACAATTCTATCCTGAGTTCTACACTGAAGTGTTAACACGGCGTCTTCCGCCAGTTTCATCCTTGACAATGTTGGGAAGCGAAGTTTCACGCACAAGTGTACCACATCTGAAGACACGGAGCAATCCTTGACTGCGCAAACATTGAACTGTCTTTTGGAAATATTGATTCTGAGCTTTGAATTGTATCGGAGTGGTACACCGTCACTCTTCACAACGCAAGGAGAATTGCTATCAACATGACGAAGATCTTCGAATACTGGAATATTTTCACCTGGAGATTTAACAGTCAGCACAGCCTGAAATCTTCCATCTGTCGGAGTATCATAGCAATGCATTTCGGTCACTTCTATATGAAGGGGGGTCGTTTGTTTTGAATGCCTCCCATCTAAATGCGTTTCGTCGTCGATGGTTGAAGTTTGTTTTACGTTAATTCCGTTAGGCTCAGGTGCTTTTGCTATTATTACTTCGGGAAGGGTAGGGTATCTAGGCGGACCTGGGTACGGAGAAGGGAGATATTGCGAAGATGGTACTTCTGGAATTGGCTCGTCGTGAGATATCGGAGGTAACAAATCATCCACAGGTGTTTGAGGCACAACATAATGATAGCCTTGAAATGGAGGTTCAGGAGCATATTGGGGAACTTCATCGTGGGAGGGTCTGTTTATAAACTCCTCGTCTGTTGGAGGGGATGTTGTATAGTCCGTGTGAACTGGGGGAGGCAGATACGCTGGAGGAGGTTCGTAGTAATAAAGTGTATTGGGAAATCCTCCAAAACTCCTGGACTGTGTATTATCTGATTGTGTTTCCTTATTTGCCAAGGTCGAATCTTTCACAGTTGCCATTGTAAGGTTTCTTTGCCCTGGTGCATTCACGATAACAGTATCACTGTCGTAGCTGGGGAAAGTTCCTCCAGTGGGTTGCTGCTTCCATCTATCTGCATCACTGTTATACTTGACAAATTTGGTGTCTCGAGGCACAAAACCGTAAGAAGTGTCTTTTTGAGGCAATAAACCACACAACACTACTGTTAATCGAAGAATCAAAACACAAAAAGCCACGAACTTGGCCATACTGACAAGACCAGTGGCAAATGCCCCTGAATGAATTGAACTTAAGACTGAAGGAATATAAGGACTGGTCTTGCTTTTATAACCCATTATCTCAAATATGTGTCACAGGATTGTCATTAAGTACTAAGTGTTCCAAGTCGTGAGTACGACGCCTCACTTGTCGATTTTTGAGCACGTCTTCAATCCTGCGACAATCGTGATCAATTTGTGCTCTTTTAATCTGCCAACATGGGTTAACTATGAAAATTTTACTGTTGATTCATTTCATGCCATGCTTTTCATGCTATTCGTAGAGAGTTTATGTAAAGTTGAACATACACAATACTACCGTAACTTCTACTTTCTATCACGCACCTGGAATGAGATTAAACTAACAAATAAATATGCAATAAAAGATATAAGTTTGTTTTAGACCATTTTAATTTTAATTGTACTCTACCGGTTTCGGAAGCACCCTTCCTTCGTCAGGAGAATATTAAAACTTTTAATATTTTTAGTTATAGTTTATTAGTTTTAATATTCTCCTGACGAAGGAAGGGTGCTTCCGAAACCGGTAGAGTACAATTAAAATTAAAGTGCTTTAAAACAAACTTATATATTTTATTGTAAATTATGACGAGCCACAAAGTAAATGCTTATTACAAATATGAAATAAATATGCAATTGCGTTTGTTGCGTTTGTTCGGTACACACTTTTCATAAATCATAATATATATATTATATATAATGGTAAGTAACATCTAAGTACATTTTATCTACATACTATCAGTTTGAACGCTATTATGTAAAAGCCCGACTGGACATAAAACCCAATATAATAATAATTTTCGGACAGAAAGATTGTTTTCAAATTTTACTATTGTATGCAGCAAAACCTTTAAGTAAGCTATAGTATCCACATTATTGTAAGTCAACTTCTGATTACGATGAAACCGGTTGGTAACTTCAGGGCCGTGCCAGGGAAAAAGGTCATCACTAAAAACAAATTTTTATAAGGTTTAACAAAATTTGAATTAAGAATTATATCTATGTATCTAAGCATAAAGAGTCCAAGTCAAAAACAACAACATTTCAGAAAATTTATTAACTGTGATTATTTGTATTGGTTGATTAAGTAACAAATGCCTATTTTTAATTTAAATATATTTTTGAGATTTTTTATTTTGATACAATATATAAAATATTGTCCCAGAGATTGAAGAAAATTAAAAATCTATAATTTCATTATTTTTACTTTTGTACTCTTATACCTAGCAAAATAAAATATGGGGGCACTGTTCCAAAGCGAACCAACTCCATCAATATTGATTTTGAGATAATCAGACCCAAGTTTTTTTCTACGAAACACTTGGCTCATGACAACATTTATAATACCATGTATGTGTAAATAGATATGTTAAAAGGTGAAAATCTTTATTATTAAAATATTGAAGTTTGAAGTATTTTAATTCATCGGAGTGGAAGATACTCTCAGTATCTCCCTGGTGTAAGACCACGATTCAGAAATGAAACATTGTTTGTAATGGTTTTTGGCCTTGGTGACTTTTTTGGTGACCAAATATGAATAGCCAGGTACTTTCCCATCTTCCTCTTCCCATCTCCTTATCCCTACCCCTCCTCACTATCTTCAGCCTCACAACGTACCCCAATTGGGGATGCCATAATCTCACTGGCTTCACATGGTTGGGAGCAATTGGGACTCGTGTGCAGTTTCACGTAAAATAATGTAATGGTTTGAAACTAGATTATTTCACCAATAATAAAAAAAACATACTTTTGGACTTACTCCCCTATTATGTACCTTGATGCAGACTAGGTATCCTTTTTTAAAAAAAAAGTAAGCCATGTTTTGAGATTTTCATGGCCAAAAGTATTAAAGTGATTTATTTTTGGGGTACTATGCCGTGTTGCTTTACCCCTTTCTTTAGCCAACGTTTCGGTCAGAATTACAGTGTCCATCATCAGGGCATTTTGTGTAACAACGTTGGCTAAAAAAGGAGGTAGCGCAACACGGCACTGCACCCCAAAAATAAATGACTATAAAATTCAAACCATGTTTTATTAAAAAGACAAAACTATAATACAAGTTTCTGTAATCACATTTAAAAAAGGCAAAACGTGGCGTCTTGCGCTTAAAGAAATTGAAATAATAAAACTCCGGCGAAGGTAGGAATATGTCAACCAATCAAAAATTGGGGGAAGTCGGCTAAACTAACAAATAATATGATTGTCTGTATTTTCAGAAAATTACGGCGCCTTCAGAGTTTAAAAAAAAAAGACATATGTACAGATAACGGGCGCCGCCGAATCAGGCGCCTCTAGGTCAATGGCGCTGTTATAATCCCAGCCTATGCTATAAATCTAGGTAATTAAAGTCAACCTTTATTTCTTTCTACATCTTAATATTACTGTTAATCTTAGCCGGTGCCCCAAAAGTAAGCTATAATGGCAAACATTCATTTCTTCGGCACTTTTAAAAGGAACCCTATTATTTTGGGAAACCAATCAATGATGCAATATTCAAATTAGTCACATGACCCTTTTTTGCATCTTAGGGATTAAAATCCACAAAGCTCTCACGGTCCCAGAGACTTGGAATACTATATAAACAGGAACAAGCTGTTCCCCTATGTTCACAATTAACATCACTTGTGCTGCTTACACGCTGCACCTCTACGCATTATTGTCATTGTCATTTAATTAATGTACTTATCATTTAATTAAGTAAATAAGTGTACTTCTATCTAAATAAAGTAATTCAACTAAATCTATAAAGTTGTTATTGTGTGGAATCCATATATTCACCTCAAGATACTTACACACTGGAACTTGTATCACTCCAAGATACTTACACACTCACACCTGCAGATCTTACATACACATCCTCAGTGTCCAGATCTCTAAATTATATATCAACCACGAAGAGAACTTCTCGACAACCGCTCGCCGTACAGAGTTAAGTTTTTATTTACTGCGCCTCAACCGAGGGTCGTAGCAAATTGGTGTCAGAAGTGGGATTGCAAAGACATTCCCAAAGGATCTTTTGTGACGACGGAAGACTCCTACCTCATCACTTCACCGGAACAACGACGACAAGTCTGGCAGATACTCTCCTCGGAGAAACCCTTTTCGAAGGCAGGGACGGCTCTCCCTGAAATCAACCTAACTCATCGACGTGACCCTGGAGAAGAGAAGAAAACGGCAACAACGTAGATCGCGGAGACAACATCTACGGTGAACTTCAGTTCTTCAAGCAGCCAAGAATCCAATCCTGTCAACTCTAAACCACGAGCATCGAGACCTTCACTTCTACAAGCAGTATGAACTGGCGACTCGTCCTTCTTCTACTGTAAGTCCATAAAAATTTTTTGTCCTGTAGAAATTTTTACACTGTATTTTCCCAATTCCCTTATTGACAATTAATGCATTTCTTCTCGCTTATACACCGTGAACCGTGTATTAGTGAAACTCTTATATTTCTTTTCTTTCTTCAACGCGTAATAATAAATTTCGTAAAATAATTAAAATTTAATAAAATCCTCTTAAATTAATTCGCGTTAAATTCAGTTAATTTCTTTAATAATAATAAATACTTCTCAAAATGAACGATAAACCTACTTCGTCCTCTCAGGAATCCCAGGAAATGACTTTACCATTACCTGTTTTATTTAAATTTATCAAATCTTACGATGGAAACAGAGATAAACTCTGTGCCTTCTTAACTAATTGCGACCGGGCTGTAGTACTAGCTCAGCCTAATCAACAGAATACGCTCCTTTCATATATATTAACTTCATTAGAAGGCCAAGCAGAAGTCATCTGTGCCAATCACGTTCTCAATAATTGGTCAGAATTAAAAGATCTATTAAAAAGATCATTCGGTGAACGCAAACACTATGCACACCTATTATTGGAATTGCAAAATTGCAAACAATTTCACAATGAGAACGTTTCTCAATATATTTTACGGATAGAAAATTGCATAAAAAACCTCTTAGTCTCAATTAATCAAAATAATAATAATCCCGCAGAAATGTTAGGCAGAACAGCCAGCATCCAAGAACTCGGTATGCAAACATTTATGTATGGAACTAACCCTTCCATAGCTACAATTTTGAGATCGCGCAATCCGAAAGACCTCAATGAAGCTTTTACAATATCACTAGAGGAAGAGAGAATAAATAAATTACTAAATTCCTCTAAAACTAATAACATTAATAATAAATCATGTACGATTTGCGGTAAATCGGGACATAACAATTTCAATTGTTATAAAAATAAAAATCAAAGCAATAATTCGAACTTTAATACAAGTAAAGTTATGTTCGTAAAAAATAATAATAATAATTTTAATAAATCTTATAACCCAAATTTGGGATCAAGTTATAATAATAACTATAATAAAAATTTTAGTCCAAATTCGGGACAAAATTATAATAATAAAATGTGCAGGTACTGTAAAAAACCTGGTCACATAATAGATGAGTGCAGAGTATTAAAATATAAAAATGAAATTCCAAATCCCAACAACTCTGCAACTCTTAATTCGTCTTCCCTACCAAGGAAAAATGATTCAAAGGTAAATCATTTAAACTCCAGATCTGCAGTAGAATCTCGAGCCGATCTACTGTAAGTCGCGAGCTAGGCTCAAGAGTATTCAAACGTTCCATGTTAACATCTCATAAAAATTATATAAATTATTCGCCATCTCATTCAGATACGTTGCGTCATGTGGTTCTTCAAATACCTACAAATGGTATTATTTTTAAAAGACATTTTCTTGTCGACACAGGAGCAGCCGTATCCCTCATCAAGACTCACTGTCTTGGCGAAGGTACTTCCGTAAATTCGGGCAAAATTATAGAGATTAATGGCATAAGTAGATCGAAAAAATCGATTGAATCTATTGGAATCGTTCAAATTAAATTAAGTTTCGGCAATGAAACTATTATTCATGATCTCCACGCGGTGGATAGTGACTTTTTAAACCTTGGTTATGACGGAATTTTAGGGAACGACTTTTTCGAAAACAAAAATGCGAAAATTGATTATAAAAATAACGTAATACGTATTAACGATTACTCTTTAAAGTTACATATTTCTGATCCTAATGAGCATTTGACTCCTATATTTACTTTATCCCCTAGATCAGAAACTCTTATTAAAATCGATATTTTAAACCCTGAAATTAAAGAAGGGATTATCGACGTAAAAATACCTATTGAAGGTGTATATTTAGCAAATGCTATAACCAAAGTAGATGCGAATAATAAATCGTATTGTACTATTTTGAATTCAACAGACGAATATGTTGACATTAATATCATGAAAATTTACTTAAAACCTATCCCAGAAAATGTTTACCATTTTAATCAAAATTCTAATAATGATGGTAAAAAACGTAAAAAATTAATTCGTGATCAAATTTGTACAGATCACTTAAATTCGGAAGAAATTAATTCCTTATTAGATATTTGCGACAATTATAATTCTATATTTTATCTCGAAGGCGACAAACTTACAGCAACCGATGCTATTAAACATCGAATTATAACAAATACTCAAAGTCCAATACATACGAAAAATTATAGATACCCTGAAGTACATAAAGAAGAAGTAAATAAACAAATAGATAAAATGTTAGAAGATGGTATTATTCAACCTAGTGTTTCACCATGGTCAGCTCCTATATGGGTTGTACCAAAGAAAAATGACTCCTCAGGAAAACCTAAATGGAGAATAGTCGTAGACTATAGGAAACTCAACGACGTGTCTGTCGGAGACGCCTTTCCATTACCCCACATTGTAGATATCTTAGATCAATTAGGTCATTGTAGATACTTCACAACACTAGATCTTGTTAGCGGATTTCATCAAATTCCTATGCACGAAGATGATATTCCAAAAACTGCTTTTTCTACTCCCAATGGACATTTTGAATATACACGTATGCCTTTCGGTCTTAAGACTGCTCCAGCAACATTTCAACGGTTAATGAATAATGCATTAATCGGCTTACAAGGATTATATTGTTTCGTCTATTTAGATGACATTGTCATATACGCAAATTCTATAGAAGATCACTCTAAAAAACTCACAGCTATATTTCAAAGACTTGCCGATAATAATCTGAAGATTCAACCAGATAAGTGTCATTTCATGCGAAAAGAAGTAACTTATCTAGGTCATTTAATTTCAAACGACGGTGTTACTCCTAACCCCGACAAAATCAAAGCAGTCTCTGAATTTCCTATTCCCAGGAACCCTAAAGAAATTAAATCATTCTTAGGTCTAGCTGGTTATTACCGAAGATTTATTGAAAACTTCAGTAAAATTACGAAACCCTTAACTTGTCTTCTAAAGAAAGATATTAAATTTGACTGGAAAAACGAACAGCAAAATGCTTTCGATACATTGAAAGAAAAATTAACTTCTTATCCTATATTACAATATCCAGATTTCACTAGAGATTTCGTTTTAACTACTGACGCCTCAAATTATGCAATAGGTGCAATTTTGAGCCAAGGAAAAGTTGGAGAAGATTTACCAATATCTTATGCGTCCAGAACTTTAAATAAAGCAGAAGGTAATTATAGTACCTCTGAAAAAGAACTTTTAGCCATTGTTTGGGCTGTAGGACATTTCCGTCCTTACCTTTTCGGAAGAAAATTTAAAATTTACACTGATCATAGACCATTAAAATGGTTAATGAATGTTACCAATCCCAGTAGCAAATTGTTACGTTGGCGATTAAAACTCGAAGAATACGAATACGAAATAGAATACAAACCAGGCAGAATAAATTCTAATGCCGATTGTTTGTCTCGTATTCCAATAAACATTGTAACAGAAGATGAAAATTCACCTTCTCAAGATATCATTGATCTTTTAAACGAACCATGTCTCGACGAAATAAATGTCGATGATTTAGAAACTTATCTTAATAATTTACCTACAAATAATTTAGAAATAGATGATACTCTATCACCAATACCTTTAGAAAATAATTTAAATAATGATACTTACGAAAATTACGTGAAATTTTATTCTAATAAAAATGAACCAACTATTTTTAGTTTTAATGAACATGATTCATTCTTTATAAATAATATGTCAAAATATATGGCATACCCAACTTCTATAGATCTAGATGATCAAAACCCTTTCTGTGCTGAAATATTATCCAATTGTTCAGACACTGACGAACTTTTAGAAATACCAAAAAATTTATATGGTATTCATGAATCAAAATCAACAGATAATAAGAAAACTTACTTTCATTGCTTTACCAAAACTCATTACTTCGACAAAGCAACTCCTAAAGATATTTTCCTAACACTTAAAAATTTAAGATCTAAACTTATTGAAAAACGTGTAACTGAAATTACGTTACCGAACTTCCAAAACTCATTTGATTCCATTCCTTTTATAAAAATAAAGGAAATTATTCAATATCTTTTTAGGAACTTAAAGATTAAAGTCAATATTAATCACAATAAAATCATTAATCCTTCAACTTCGCAAATTCCCGTAATATTAAAAGAATGTCACGATAGCCCTATGGCCGGACATCCAGGTTTCTTCAGAACCTACAGTCGGATCAAAGAAAGATACCGATGGGAAAAAATGAAAGATGATATAGAAAATTATGTTAAAAATTGTATCCACTGTCAGAAAAATAAAACTGACAGAAGAGCATATAAAGCTCCAATGGAAATCACTACCACTTCCACGGAAGCTTTTGAAAGAATTGCGGTCGACATAGTCGGACCACTTAATGAAACTGTCAATAATAATAAATACATCGTCACATTTCAAGACGATCTTACAAAGTTTTCTCAAGCTTATGCAGTTAACTCTACATAAACAGAAACTGTAGCTGATTGCCTCGTTAAATTCTTTTCTCACTATGGAATACCTAAGTCAATCCTCACAGATCAAGGTGTTCAATTTACTAGTAATTTAATGAAACATCTTACCAACCTATTTAAAATAAAACATTTGAAAACTACCGTTTATCACCCACAAACAAATGGAGCACTAGAACGCTCTCATTCTACCTTAAAGGATTATCTTACTCATTATATAGATAGCGACCAAACAAATTGGGACGACTATATCCCTCTAGCTATGTTTTCATATAATACAAGTACTCACTGTACAACTAAATTCACTCCTTACGAACTTGTCTTTGGACATAAACCTATTTTACCAAGCTCTTTAGAAAACCCAGATTCAAACCCAACTTACGAAAGTTATCTTAATCAATTAAAGTATAAATTCGCCATTAAGAGATCACTTGCCCGTGAAAGAATCGGACATGCTAAAGAGACATCCAAAAAATATTACGATAGAAATGTATCGAATAATATTTATAAAATTAACGACTTAATATTAATAAAAAATACTAATAAACCCAAATCATTAAGCAAGAAACTTATTCCTAATTGGAAAGGACCGTACAAGATTGTACAGGTTCATAATAATCATAATGTTACCATAAGAATGGAAAATAATTCATTAAAAAGATTCCATGTTAACAGAATTAAGCCATATCGCGCTTTCTCTCCTGTTCCAGGTCCTTCAAGACTATTTTAATACCTTCCGTAGACAAATACGAATTTTAGAAGATAATTATGCTTTAACTAAAAGCACATGTTCCAAATATTTATCATACGTACCTAACGACAATTGCAAAGATCTTTTAAAACCTGTTTTTAATACTATTAAAAAATGTAAAACTAAATATGAATCAATTACACACCTCGTTTCCAACCAACGCATAAAACGCGGTTTAATCGATGGTGTTGGAAAAATATTTAAAGCTGTTTTCGGAACCCTCGACTCCGAAGATGCGCAATATTATGACGATGCGATTGAACGCGTCATGTCAGATGACAAACATATTTATAATCTGATGAAAGAACAATTACAAGTCACTAAATCGACTCTCATAAATTTCAATTCTACCCTTACTAAACTTAACTATGACGAATATACTATGAATAAAAATATTATAAAAATAAATAACTATTTTAAGGAAGACCACGATAAAATGAATATGCAAGAAATTAAAAATATACTTATCTCGCAAACAAGCTCTTTATTCGAAACAACCGAATACTTTTATGAACAAATTGATTCCTTAATCAATGCTATTTTATTTTCTAAACAAGGAATTTTACACCCAGACATAATTACTCCTCAACAACTTTACTTCGAACTAAACTCTAATATTAAACATTTACCAAGCGGAAAAGAATTCCCCTTAAGTTTAAAACTCGAAAATATTCATGCTTTAATCGATATATCAGATTTAATTGCTTATTATATTGATGATAAACTCATCTTTATAACAAAAATACCTTTAGTAACTTCGCAGGAATACAACCTATTTCATGTAGTTCCTCTACCTGTTCCAAATATTGATATCCCTAATACCTTCTCCTTAATTATTCCTAACCATAAATATTTAGCAATCACAAAGGACAAATCTTTTTATGTGTACCTTGATAATTTTAAGAATAATTGTAAAACTATTACCAATGAAAATTTTGTATGTAAGGATCTAGATGTGTTATCCACTCTCTCCGATCCAATATGCGAGACAATTTTATTGTCTGCTTATATTAATGAAATACCTAATGAATGTTTTAGTAGGATCATCAAAGGCAACATAATCTTATGGCAGCCTATAAAAAATAATAAATGGATTTTTACTTATTCTCATCCTTCTAAAATAACTATCGACTGTAAAGATAGAAATAATATTTTTGATATCAAACTATTCCATACTGGAATATTAACTTTAAATTCAAGTTGTAGAGCCTATGCAGGTCTCACACAATTAATTGCAAAAAGTAATCTCATCACAGAATATGTTAACCCTATTCCAACTTTAAACATTGTCGACGACAATTGCTGTAATATGAAAAAATATAATGAAACTTTAAATGAACTTGAACCGATAAATTTAATTAACTTGCAACACGATGACATTAATTTGGCATCTCATAAAATCGACCAATTCAATGACGATCTTAAATCATATAATTCAAAGCCACTCATTATTAAACATTCAACAAAATTTCAAATTGTTATCTATACGTTATCTGCTATGACTATTTTTATTGTTTACAAACTATTGAAATGTTGTAAATTCTTTAGAATAATTAATTCTTACTTTTTAAATAATGACGACGATAATAAATGTTGTGTCAGGATATATAATCAATGTAACAATCCTAGACGATCCACTACAAGGATCCAACCAAGTATGACATTCAGAAATTTAACAAATCTGGAAAACGAAGATTTACCTCTTCAAGATCTATCTTCAAGTGAAAATAATTTGAAGTATAATTACAGCAACTAAACTTAAAAAACCGTTGCTTTCATTTTAAGGGGGGAGATATGTTATAATCCCAGCCTATGCTATAAATCTAGGTAATTAAAGTCAACCTTTATTTCTTTCTACATCTTAATATTACTGTTAATCTTAGCCGGTGCCCCAAAAGTAAGCTATAATGGCAAACATTCATTTCTTCGGCACTTTTAAAAGGAACCCTATTATTTTGGGAAACCAATCAATGATGCAATATTCAAATTAGTCACATGACCCTTTTTTGCATCTTAGGGATTAAAATCCACAAAGCTCTCACGGTCCCAGAGACTTGGAATACTATATAAACAGGAACAAGCTGTTCCCCTATGTTCACAATTAACATCACTTGTGCTGCTTACACGCTGCACCTCTACGCATTATTGTCATTGTCATTTAATTAATGTACTTATCATTTAATTAAGTAAATAAGTGTACTTCTATCTAAATAAAGTAATTCAACTAAATCTATAAAGTTGTTATTGTGTGGAATCCATATATTCACCTCAAGATACTTACACACTGGAACTTGTATCACTCCAAGATACTTACACACTCACACCTGCAGATCTTACATACACATCCTCAGTGTCCAGATCTCTAAATTATATATCAACCACGAAGAGAACTTCTCGACAACCGCTCGCCGTACAGAGTTAAGTTTTTATTTACTGCGCCTCAACCGAGGGTCGTAGCAGCGCCTTAATGCGTGGCGAGACATTGGCCCTCGCTGGGTCCCTTTTCCCCGTGATCATGAGTTTGATGGCCACCGATTGCGTGTTGTGTTTTTTGTGATTTCGACACGAGATAAACGAGATAATCTAGACTCGATGCGGTCCGAAAGTGTAATGTATACTATCTGACTACAAAGCCCGGCCGCTTTATCCGGAAATTTATTATGTATAACTGTTTGAACAAAAATAGACGGTGGAGATTAGATAGCTTTCGACAATATTGAAGCAATTAGGCGGATGTGCTTTTATTGGCTTATTTACTTGTAAAGATAATCCCAGGAGCGCTTTTGGTAAGCCCGAATTCGCAAATTTGGTTATATTGTTCCTGTTTTGACATCTAGTGGGTTTTCGGAAACCTCCTTGTTCATAATGCTATATTTCCGGTAACCTGTTTTATTTCCATTTTATTTTATTTAAGTGCACACGAATGTTTGTTGTTGTTGACCCTCGGGCACTTGCACTTTGAAATTGTACGTTTAGGGCGCCTGTTGGCAATTTGGCCGTATTTTTCTAAAATTTGTTTAGTTATTGTTCAAATTTAGCACCTTTTGTTTATTTATTTAGATTAAACGGCACAACTGCCATTTAAATGCATGAAAGTTATTGACAGTCGTAGGACAATATAAAAAGAAAGGAAAAATTAAATAAGTTAACAAGAAGAAATAATACACATTCGTACGAAGTTATTAAAAGAAATAAATAAGAAACGAAAATTCAGATTTATATTTATTTAGAGGCATATTTAAAACATCAGCTAACAATGCGTACGAGTTAGCGGTGGTGTGTAATCTATTGGTAACAGAATTGTAGCCTGAAACCGTAGTATGATTGTTACAATAATACATACTAGGGAACCTTGATCTAATGGTAGGAAATTGAAAGTGAATCCGCATTAACCCCTTCAGTAATCATTTAAAAATTAAAAATGGAAAAAAACACCTTTTTTATCAATGAATTTTATTTACTCAAAATATATATCCTCATATAAAAGCCATTTCGGGTCCTGAATATTGATGTTGTGGTGCATAGTGTGAAAAAATAATTAAAAATGTTCTTTAGTATGAATTCCGAATTCTGGCACATAATAGCCGCCCGAGTATACTCGGGCGTGGTCCTTAAGAGGTTAATATGTCTTAAGGGGTGGGAACAGGGGATAGGGTGGTTTTAAGTGTGCAAAATTTCATCAAGAAGTTTAAAAATTCTGCTGGAGCGAGAAAAGGGAATCTAGATAGTTTTTGAAATAACATGTAGACAGTGACCCTCTACCTTTGAAGGTGAAGTGTGCAAAATTTTATCAATTTCGGAAAAAAAAATTGTTGATTCGTATAAAAAAGCAAAACCACGCCCCACACACTCTTTTTATCCATACATATATAGATAGATAGGTAGAACGTAGGTTGGAACAATTTTTTGTTTGAAAAACATGTCGCTGTGAGTGCCAACTTCATACTTTCATGAAATTCAGACAGCGATTGGGCTTTAAGATCACAAGGCTTGCCAAATCACATTTCCCCCCAAAGTAGGTACCGTACTTAAGTACCCACTTACATAAGCCGCTGAAATAATTAAGCCCCTTTTACATAAAAAAGAAAAATAATGGAAATATTATTCCCTCAGCACGAAAAAGATTTTCTTATGAATAACATTAAGAAACTTTCTTTTAAAAACAGTTGCGTAGGTTTTTTTACTAATTAGGTATTGTGTGATATTTTTAAGGAATTGGAATCTATGTAGATTTGGACAAGTGGCCCGAAATAGTGAAAACGATTCTTTTCACGTTTTTGAATAAATTAAATAAAACAATGAAACTTTGGTTCGATTCCGCATAGGTGTTAATGGCTAATAGAAATTTTCAATAATTAGTGTTTACTCACCCGGGATAACTGATTGGAAATGTCAACGCGGAGTCACGATCTACTTTAATTCCATCGAACTAAATTCAACTCTCTCCTCTTGTCACCCACCTCTCATCCGAAATTTTTTAAAACGTATTAATGTCAGTTTAACCTCTTCAACTCAACACCTCTCATCATAAAATGTAATACGCGAATAAGGAACTTGAGTTATTAACTTATTATGGCTTAAAACATAGCATCCAACGCTGATTCTCAAAATATAAGAGTTATTATGTGTATTTATGCATAGAATTAATAAATCACCATTTAAAACGATTAAAACCGTGAGAAAAATAAACGCCCTGTGATTGGTCGGCGGGTTCTGACAGATATTACACCGCTAACTCATCATTAGAATGCGGATAATTTTGTGCAAAGTTCGCTGCGGTATACAAATTAATCTTGTTTGAAAAATGTTAACTTTGAAAATTATTTAAACTATAAATACGACATTTGTTAAAAAAAATACTGCTATTTAAGTTAAAAAGCAAACTTTCATTTATATATTTTTTTTTTAATTGACTGGAATTCCTCATAGGTACAGGGTACAGTATTATCTATATCAAGCATATTACTCTCTGTTAATATAATATTTTTGACTTCTAATCCCTTTTCAATCCATTTCCGATTTTCTACCCGTTTCCAACTTCCTACCCACTTATGTCATTTTGTGGGCTACTTGATATAAGTAATAATATTAGTAAGTAGTTTTATATTTTCACTTTTTACAATTGATTTAAAAAAAATCGTAATCCGAAATTGTTTTTTTACTGTTCAATATAACATTATTGTTCAGGATAACAATAAAACTTTTCGTTTTATTTGATATTAATTATTGGAAACACGGGAAATGACCTGTTGCAAGGAACTAAACTGCTCCCAATCGTCTGGAGCCAGTGGGCCTTTGGTATGGTGACTATGTTATGGGACCTGGATATTCAGATCTACACCAAATACCGCTGAACTCCTTTTACAATGACCATTACAAAGATACAAAGTAATAGTACAATATAATATGCATAGTCCTCCTCACTAGGGATTCCTGTTCCGAGACGGACTAAAGGTTGTTGTGGGTGTTATTAATTAATGTTTTTAAATAATTTCCTCATCTTCATGTTTGCAAAACCTTATCTTTATGTTTGTTGATTTTCCCATCTTCATGGTTATAGACCTCATCATCATGTATGTCGATTTCCCCATCCATCTTTAATGTAGGTTGTTGTCGAATTTTTTTGAGATTTTTTTAAATTTTTATTATTAATCACACCTTGAAGGCAACATTGCACACATGTATACCATAAATCAACTTCTATAGATTGATAACTTCGGGCTTTTTGTAGAAAACAAATTGGACCAAAAAAAACCATAGATATGTCAATATAGAGACAGTAAAATTCTCATTCGGAGCCTACTTATTATACTATACACCAATGAAAATCTATGGAATAAACTGAAAGTTTATTCATTATTATTTAGAGTTTTTCATTGGTGGATATAGTTAGGCAAACATATGACGTCACAATGTAAAAAAATATTTAAAATTATTATCTACCAGTCAATCTGTGAAAAATAGTGCAGGCGAATTCTTAAGTTATTGTTTTACAAAATTATCTTTTAATTACTGTCTGTATCTGTGTCCAATAAATATTTCGGTTCAAATTTTCGATCGGAGTTATACCCCCCTGATGTATACATTGTTGTAGATAAGTTGTTCAGGATTAAAATAATAAGTGAATAGTACATAACATAATAATAATGAACAATATAAGCAGGTACAATACAAGTTCTCACAGAGAGTTTTGTTGCACAAAGGAGTTCAATAATAATTGTATATAAATAACAAGAGTATAAAGTAAGTACTACGAAAGTAGTTACGAGCAATGTGGAGTGCCTAACTATGTTGATATTAATAAAAATAAACATTAATAGTTTGTTGTAAAGCATGTTTGTATTTAGCAAACCTTTATTACGGCAGATTGTGTGTTTTACAGAAGATAGCTAAATTAATACAGCGATAAAAGCTGCGCATGAAGAAGTATGAAAGATATAATGATGTATAGCGAAGGTTGTACAGTAGAGTTTGACAAGTGATAATTATCTCATCTTCATGTTTTCTGTCAAATTTTGATATAGTTTTTAAAATTGTTTAGCTTTAAGGAATTCTTTATTTATTTTTTTCTTTATTCATATAAGTTTTTGTAGATAGTTTTTTGCGTTATTAACGACTATTACCCTAGGCACATTGGCACATACCCGTATTATGGTAGTTGAATTTTGTATTCATAATTATTTTTATATATGTGTAATACCTGTTAATTATTAAATATATCGTTTCGTTAAATACAATGTTTAGTATAATGAGGGAATCTATAATTCGTTTATCAGTTAAATAAATTGCACATGCGTAAACCAACCTTATTGTAAACCGAAAAAGTCCCTAAATTAAAATAAAAAATAATTTTACTTGATGAAAGAACTAAAATTGAATAAAAAAAATAATAATAATAGTGAATTAACTTATTTTAATTATGTCAGGAAACCTTTAAAATAATTCCTTCCCTTTATGAATTACCATCTAAACACTTTTATTATAAAAACAATCAGTTTTAGATGAGTTTTCATTCATTTTCGGAGCACCTTAAGAGAACTTTTTCTTTCTGAATGGTAGAGAGTATCTTTCACCAAAAGATACCTATTTGAAGTGCTGTATTCAATTCCATTTACAATTTTTAATGACATTTCATTATGGAAGGTTCTTATTTTTATGAAGGAGCTTGTAAAGCTGTCAATACACGTCGGGCCAACTTATTGGGGCAATGCGCTGGCCCAACGTGTACGTGTACAGGACCACTTGGCTTGTATTGGATTACATTATATTACACGCGTTGGCCGCCAACCCTGGCCGGTCAACCCGATTATTTATATTTTTTATGAAAACTTACTGATATAAAATATTGCTAATTTATTAAAAATCTCTTCGAATTATTCGTAATCAAGTTAAAAACGGGAATGCAGGCCTTTAATGAATGAATTGACATTTCTCCTAATAAACTATCAGTAAAACACGAATGTGTTATGGGGATGTGGGAACACGTAATACATAAAAATTCTAATATTTTCACATTTCGTTACTGTGTACTATATGGACAAACGCAGGTACATAAACACGTGTTTCGATATATTATGAATGTAGTAAAAGTTTATTAGGAAACGGTATGCTATCCCGTTTTTAACAGGAGCCCAATACGTTGACCCAACGTGAACTGTGGGATTAACATAGTTGGCGATGTAAGAAGTAGTAATAATAATAATTTTATTTACAGGAATCATAAGTCATGATGAGCGGCGATCTGCCAGGTTTGCGGGGAGGGCGGCGATTGAGCGTGCCCGTGAACGCGCGCCGCTTCAGCGCCCTGTCCGTGCCCGGATCAGGTCAAGCGGGGCACGGGGCCCGCCGCCTCAGTGCGCTCATCGAGCCAGTCGGCCACTCGACGGGGCAGTCCCACGGGGCGCGGAGACTTAGCGCCCTCGTGCCCGAGTCTGTAGTGCGGCGGCTGTCTAATGTGTCCACCACGCTGGGGTTGGGAAAGCCTCCGGCGCAAGAATGCCTTGTGGAGCAAGGTATTTATTTATTACATTTCTTACTGACAATTATCCAATAATATAACAATACAGAGCATATAATGTGAACTCATAAACAAAACACCATTAAAATGCAATTAGACTTAGGTTACATTAAGGCGATGCTATACGTAGTAATGTAAAATCATGTGTTTTTGATTTGAAAATTTGGTCGCCTAGAAATGTTTCAGATGCTTTAATTAAATACTGCGACTAGAATACATCTTGGCCTTTGAAATAATCGAGTATTTTTTAGATAAGTCTTTTTATAAGCCCAGAAAAAAATAATGTATAAGGTCTATGAAAACTGCTTTAAAGTTCAAAATCTCCTACTTACGAACCCATTTTCGATTATGATTTTATTGTATAATGTGGAAAATTAAGTTATTTATAAAATGATCGAAAAAAAATTAAAAATTTATGCCTGAACATCCACAAAATAAAATAAAAGGCACTTTTGGCCATGTTTTTTTCTTGCATAAATCAAAACAGGCGGATGGTGTTGAGCGGGAATTTAAACCTTATCGCCATCTACGTAAGGGTTGTTATTGATAGCGGCTCAATTTAAAATATTACACGACGCAGTGCATCGCCTTAATATTTATTGAAAAGATATGATACTATAGCCTTCTTGTACCTACCTTCTATTATTAACTATTACTATTACAAACTTCGTGTAATCTAGATACAAACAAGTGTTTGAAATGCTCAGTCCTGGTATTGTTACATTTAAACTGAATTTCGGAACGAGTAGCTCTCATAGGTATATGAAATTCAATGTCGTTAAGAGACTTTGTCTAGTGAGGCGGGTAAAAGAAAAGAAAACAATGTAAACAACCATGAAATTAAATAAACGCCCGGGTTGCCGGCACTGAAACTGAACTGAAAACTGAGATCAGGGCTGTCTGTACCACCATTTACAATTTTGAAAATAAATATTAATAAACTGTAAGTGGAGTAAACGTTTTGCGCTGGTTGACACGAATACGTATAGGATACATTTTGTATGACAGAACCATCGACGGAATAATATTTTCATGTACTTTAAACATCGATGGTCGAAAAGAATCAACGGCCTCATACACACAAAGCCCGCACATCTCACTGAGCCACTCCCAACAAATAAACAATTAAACAGTAGAAGGGCAAAAATTAGTGTATTTTTTATTTTTTTATAGTTAATACCTCACAAGAGTCCCAACTGCTCCCTTCTGGAGCCAGTGAGACTATGGCATCCCCAATTGGGGGATGTTGTGAGGCTGAAGGTGAGGTTGTGAAATCAATTGTGACAATAATAGTGTATTCGGGCCTTCCCATCAAAGGATTCGCCTTTTAACGGCATCTCTCAGTTTCCTATAATGATATTATTATTATTTCCCTTCGAGATATTAATATTTCTCCCTTTCGAAGATGCGAACCGCGAGCCGTGAAGAGCGGCTTGCTGCTACATACTTTGTGTAATTATTGTAGATACTTATACAAATTAGGTACATATGTAGCTATTTTGTAAAGTGTATTTATTTATTACTAGCTGGAGAGATGAGACCTTCTTCCTTTGTAGGGCTTTCAGGGAACCAAAGGGGGAGTGGAGAGATGAGGCTCTCTTCGCTTGTGGGTCCTTCAGGGAGCCAAAGTGGGAGTAGAGAGATGAGGCTCTCTTCCCTTCTGGGGCCTTCAGGGTACCAAAGGGGGAGTGGAGCTATTATGCTCTCTTCCCTTGCGGGGCCTTCAGGGAACCAAAGGGGGAGTGGAGAGATGAGGCTCTCTTCCCTTGTGGGGCCTTCGGGGAATCAAGGGGGATTGGAGAGGAGAGATGAGACCTGGGAAGACACATTGTGGAACCAGAAGACATAGCCACATAGCCGATGGCAACCCTGATGAACTTTATAAAAGGGACCGGGTGACTGTTAAAGGAATGAGGTAAAATGGGAGATAGGACAATGGGCATGTTGCCAAAAGAGCTCACGGGAACTCTATGTAAACCATCTCCTCTAAATAAAAAAATATATATTACTAGCTGACATTACCATTTTTACTTTACTATTAAAAAAACTACATTATATCGATTTATTCGACCCCGTAACTCATTTTCGTAGAGCGAAGTCTGTATATAATAATAATTTATTATTTTTTCTTTTTTATATTTTCGTGGCATTTTCTGTAGCATGTACTGGAAGCATTTCTTGGATAGCAAGTAGGTACCTACTATGTAGACACTATTTGTGTTGATTCTTTATTTTAACATCTGTTTGTTGTTCTGTCAAGTTCATAGACGAAAAAAATATGTACACAAGTACTTAGTAGTATTGTGGAAATAAAATAGTAGATTGGATAATGTGATAATCATTTTGAGGCACGAAACTTACAGAGTTTTTAACAAAACTTATGAACAAAGTTTTTATTAAATTTTCAAATATACAGGTTCTTCACAACAGGTGTCTCATTTTTATGTAAGTAGGTACCGTACGAGTCCCTACTGCTCCCAACCGTCTGGAGCCAGTGAGACTGGCATCACCAATTGGGGTATGTTGTTAGGCTGAAGGGAGTGGAGATGGGAAGGAGATGTGTATGATGAATCTGGGGAAGTACCATAATAATTATTTTTTTAGGTAAGGCGCTCTGCGCACTGTACATGCGCAGTCGCATTCGTGCTGCAGGCGTCGCGGCTGGAGCGGGCGCCGAAGCGCGCGCCGCCACCTGCGCGCAGCTGTCCACCCCGTGGCCGGGCGCGCGCGCCGTCTTCCCGCGCCTCTCGCAGCTGGGCCGGCATCTGGAGCGCGCGCGCCCGCGCCTCTACTCGGCCGTGGGGCGGCACGCCGTGCCCGTGCCCGCCGCGCAGGCCCCAGACGCCGGAGACATCGCTTACGGCATCGGGATGGAGCTCTTCAAGGATGATATCACGTGGGGAAAGGTACAAATATACAGTTTGTCTGTTTACCACCATTCAGAATCGAAACATTACTCAATATGACTTTGCCTAGTTTGGTGACCGGATCTGATCAGCCAGGTACCTCGTCATCTTCCTCTCTCTGTCTCCTTCCCAACCCCATTATCTTCAGCTTTACAACATAACACAATTATTGGGGATTAACCCGTTGTAAGCGGACGTCACAGTAATTGTCTTGCACGTGTCAATGAAAAAAGTGACTTTATTTTAACAACACTTTATTTATATTTTTTATAAATACATTATAATATCATAGTCCCACTGGCTTTGGGCAGTTCCCAAAGCTAGGGAGATCGGAGACGATGGTGGCCTCAAGGGCAACTGGGTGGCATTGAATGGCAGCAAGGGGAATCAAATGTAAAAGGTAACTGTAATTTTTACCAACAGGAACAATTTTGTGACCAGTATTTGTGTTGTGTATTCGGAACTAAATTAGAGAAAATGTATCGTCCTGGTACGATCTCCTCTATTAATTAAGAATGTATGGTTTGGCAAATGAACAATCACCGCCATTTGCTCGTAGCTCGATGGCACTGACTTTATCACGTGACAATTCGTCGCGTCAAGTAGCGCGTCAAGGCTACTGAAGTCGACCTTGTTACGCCTATTATTTCTTCGAATCTTGCGCCAGTTGCTCTGAGCTCTGAGAATACAGTCTGTAGCATGAGCATTAAATGGTGAATTCTTTTCTGGGAACTTGTACATTAACCGATTTTGTCATGTTTGCGGTAAAAGGAGCGATTTAAAAAATATGATAATGTTATTTTGCAGATAGTATCTTTGATGGCAGTGTGCGGGGCGCTGGCCAGTGAGCCACGCGCTAACTGTGACCTGACGGGGCTCCTCGAGGCAGCCGCGGCCCTCATGCGGGGCTCCCTGCTCCCCTGGCTGTCCGACCACGGGGGATGGGTAGGTTACCAGTTACCAGTATGTTTGTAGTTCATACAAAAGCATCCTGTTCAAAACATATGACGTCATTGGTATTGTCGCAGCCGAAAACGATTTTGATTTTGTAATGATTTTCCGCCCTCTGTGTTTCCTCCCTCATACAACGTGGATCTCTTCAAGGTCCAGGATCGCTCTTTCTGTCCTCAAAAAAGACCCTGCATACAGCACCCGAGTGAAATTATTTTCCTCAGGGCCTCCTTTATTAATATTTAAGAAAAATGTATTACGGCATGTGGGGAGGTTACTGCCACCCCCTTCACCATTGACTCACTCACTAGTCGCCACTGGTTCTGCCACTAAGAGGCCTGCTATAGCCTTTTTTGTTGAGAGGCCGAAATTCATGCTGTTCCAGGTGCCATTTTAACTGGGGCCAGAACTGGTTTTAGAAAATAGCGAAAGAAATCCCAACTGAAACTTACGTAGTGTTAAGTACCTAGTTTTTGCATAAAATTAGGTTCCAGCTGCTGTGCTACTTGTGTAGATTGCATTAATTATTCCAAATTAAAATATTTGTATCATATACATATTGCAGTATGGCCTCCTGGAGCACAGTCAGCCACTCGATGAGCCACTGGAACCAGACGAAACGGAAGGTCTTCCAGCTTCCTACACCACGGCTGCCCTCATTCTCCTGACAATTATCCTGATCCTCACGTGGCTGCTGTTACGAGATATGCTGCTGCCCTGAAAATGTGACAAGGCCCGAGCCTGGCTGCCCAGTAACCAGCCTGCCCGAGGGGCCACTATGCCTCTGGCCTTCGGAATGTGGAAAACTTATACACTGTGTTACTTATTAGGTTTTCGTGAACATTTTAAGAAAGTTACTACCTAAACTAATAGGTATTCGAAGTATGAACATACTTATGTAGGTACCTATCTTAGTTTTGTAGTGCAAACGGTTGGGGTGTTTCTCAGAAATTCAAAGACTACATTGCCATCAAAGCAGACTACATTGCTGGCGGATTTTTAAGTGTCACGTGATCAAGTCAGTGCCATCGAGCAACGACAGTTTGCAAATGGCGGTGATTTTTTTTTGACACTCGTTGTTACCGGTGATTTATGTGTCGTTTTCCCGCAAGCATATTAAATAAACAGAGCTTAGACTATTATTTTAAACTGTGAAGTTCACTTAGTGACAGCACAGTCCATTAAATTTGCCCATTAGATTTCCATTAAATGACAATGTTATTTTTGAATTTCTGCCAAACACCCCATCATAAATGGAACAATAATATAACATCAAACAGAAATAATAATGAGAATTGACTGAAAAAATAATGTCATACTTTTTTCGATTGTTGTTGTACCACCGCCATCTTTATTTCTCAAGCCGTGTTGTAGGAAATGCACTGACAGTGAAAAGAGACCTCTGTTTTAGGACATCGTTTTAGTGCGAATTTCGCAAGCGGCGAGAGTTCATATGAATCAATGAAATTATTTAATTTATGTTATTCATAACGTTTCTGTAGTAGTTTGTTTTCCGTATTGTTAAAAATATGTTGGTGGTGAAAGAAACACTAAGCCTTAGACACATTACCCCATAAATAAACCACTCCATTACCCCTTCTTATTAACTGCCGTAGGTAGGAGAGGGGGTCGCATAATTTTCAAATTTAGCCTGGCTAGCAGATGACAGCACATATCACCCCCCTATGGGTGAGATATTTTGAATATATTTGCGATTATAACATAGATTAAATAATGTTTATTTGTCACTAAAAAATTTTCGTAACTCCGTGATGCGCTATGTTTAAGGTAATATGAAATAAAATTATAATTTATAATTATTAAATTCCCGACCATCTTGGATGTTTCACTGCGAAGGTTTCACTTTCTTCTTTAATTTTGTGAAATAACGTAATAAAATTATAAATAAAATACCGAATTATAATTTATTTTTTTATAATATTGTACATTGAAAATAAAATAATTATGTGTATTTACTGCCTTCACAATTGAACCATATTTTATATTTAAATCTTGAAAAATCTAGGCTGGAATATTGTTTTTACTTCTTGCCTTCTTCGGAAAATAGGTCTCTACTATGTTCCCGCCATGTCTACAGCACGGCTTGAAAAATAAAGATGGCGATGGTTGAACTCATTCTTTGACGTGACTAAACTGTGTTTTAACTGTTTATTATTATTAGTATTGGCTGTAAATAATTTGTGTTAGTACCTAGAAAAAGCTGTAATTCCAATAAACAGTCGCAGTTTCGTAGGAGGGAGACTTAATTAGTGTAATTTGTTATCATTCAATTTAAAAAAATATATATGTTAATGTTTAATAAAATGAACACTTTTTGATTGTCGAAAATTATTTTTCGTTAATATTTATTGTTCGTGAATATTTTCTTCTACTGGGACATCTGGGAACGAGCGTTTAGAAAAGCGTTTTGGGTAGGTACCCAACTGTAACGAAAAAACATGATTTGAGTATCTGGAAATATATTATATTACCATTCAACACTGCTTGAAGAAAATGTAAGTATTTGTTTATACTGATGCGACGCTGGAACATAAATAAACTACTCACCGCTTGAACATCTGAATGTCTTTTTTGGTCTTCTTTGGTCTTCTTCATAAATGAACCATTCACGGCTTCTTGGTCTTCTTGGAAACATCTGAAAGTGTTGCCATAAATTTGTCACAAAGAAAAATTTCCCGGATAGTGCCATGCATGTATAGCTATTTATATAAAACCTAATAACTCCATAAAGTTTAATAAAATATGTCTCAAAATATATAAAGGAGGGCGAAATGACCACAATATTTTACAAATCTTAATAATACGTCCAACTCCAGTGAAATAGTGGAAATATCAACAACTCTGTCCGCTAGAGGCGCTAGTTTAGCATATTGTCTTTGATATTCTTTTAAATAGCGGCAAATTTAATTTATTTAGTACTTGGTGACGGTGTTTTGCGCTTTCTAATTTGTCTTTTGATCAATATTGATAAATACGTGTATAAATGTCCCACAAACTAGATTCTGTGTATGCAGTTTACGAATGCAATTATTACAAACAACAAAAACACTCCAAGTCGTTTTGTTAGTAATTATTACAAGTATCAAGTGTTGTATTATATTTCTTAACTGCCAGGGACAGAGTTAATAACCGCTTTAATTTTTTTTATATACGAGCAAAAAAAATAGTGAGGTCGCCCGTAGGTTACTGTATATTTTTTTGGGTTTATTTATGTAAAATAATTTATGAACGTAAAAATCCATTAAAATATATGAGAAAAAACCAAGTGCTAGTGCAGCTGGTTGCCATAAGAAGTATGGGAAATGTCAGAAGTTGGAGGTATTATTAATAAGTGTAGGGTATTTAGTTATAGCTTGACGCACAACTATACATGCCACCAAAGATGGAACGAACGAGCTTTTTTTAAACCATACATTTTCGTATCCAAAAACTCAACACTAGCAACGCCACTGACGGAAAAGCGCGGCGGAGTGAAATGTATCACGCTGCACGTCTTTTGACTTTTAAATTTTGTACTTATACGGTTATTTAAACATTAAACATAAATAATGTTCTCACTCATAAAAATGTGCTATCTATCCTAATAATATATTTTTAATATAAAATGGACGAGCTCGACGTTGGAAAAACTATGACAAATAATATTTTTCACGCCCACACCCATGAATTGATTTTTAAAAATAAAATAGCTATTTTTTTGAACGAAAATATCCATTCCCTGAACACGTACTAATTTCATGATTACTAGATTTTTATATTCGATTACGGTAGGAACGTAAGAAAAAAAATCCATAGACAAGGCAGGTGAATGCCCTAATAGTAGTAGAAGAAGAAGAATAAATGAAATGCTGAAACAGAAACAAATGGAAGTATGTGATATAGTTAATCGCGTTTAATTAGCAAATACTTCAGTTTTTTTGGCAAAATCGGTACGCATTTGATCATTTATACATATCGTATTTAAATAGCGCTTCATTTTTGCCTACAATCTTCCCCGTTATTGGTAAATTTGCACCCAAAAATATGACGTCCGCCTGTGGGAAAAATCTGTTTTTGACATAATTGTCACTAAATTTAACCGAGTGTTGTGCAAATGTCGAATAACTTCGCTTTGTTTATCATTCATGAGCTTATTCGATGTTTTATACATTTTCAGGTGATATCCTTTAGTTTAAAAATGTCGACTACGACAATGAATTAATCACCGAAGATTTAGATTCGGTGCCTGTGAAAGACTGGACCTTTATTGGGCAAGGGGGCGATAGAAAATAGCAATGATGAAAAGTGCAATACCTAAAAAAGAAGGAAAAATGAGGATCCGAGCTTTCCCGGTGAGTCCATTTTTGTATACTTGTCAATAAGGTTAGATCATTTCTTGCCACTGACCTTGGTTCACTTCCAATTTTCTTGCTCAAAACGTACTAAATATTTTCCAATACCTTTCTGAAATATGCATTCACATAATACTTAAAAGTACACCATATCAATATGTGCAATTTATTTATCCCTTTCCAATAATAATTGAGTTTTGGCTGGTACAAGAACAAAGCTGAAGTGTTAGTTCTTACAGCTTCCATGACTGAATACTACCAATTTTATTGGCTGCAGTAATGAATGAAACTCACAAAATGACAATAATTCGTATAAATTTAGTAAATGATGCTGAAAAATTTCACAAACGTCAACATTCAACAGACCAGTCAAAATCACTAGTAAACAAAACGATAAGTCGTCAAAACTGTTTATTTGATAAATGTGTAAAAATTATATTCCCACCGTAACTGCATTCATTTGAATATTGGAAAACACAAAGATATTTTGGTTTTTCTTCTTATCACAAAACCATTGGATTTTTGTATGCTTTCACAAAATTTTTGCACATACTCATTTACGAGAATTGTAATAAGTCATAATTGTTGCGGGTCATAATGTTCACAATCATTTGCAAACGCAATTTCAGAATTGAGGTGATTATGCATGATTTTTCCTGTATTTCTATTTCTTATTTAAAGCAAAATTTTTTTAATCTAAATTTGTTTTCTCTCAAAAATTTATTTGTCGTTCTGACATGGTACCTACTTGTGAAATGAAATAATTATTGTGAATGTTCTGAATTTAATTTTCTGTTTGATATTGACATTTGCTTTATTCATTTGGTTCTCTACAAAATTCCTATTGCTAAAAATAATATAATTTGTCTTTTATTGTGTACCATACTAAATATAAGAATATTTTGTGGTATAATCAATTGAATATTTAAAAATCCACTAGCATATTTATTTTACGATATTTTGTTACCTAAGTGGAAATTTTATGAGTGCAATTATTGAACCTCTCAATATGTTTCGAAAATTAGTCATGCGAAATGTTTGTTTTACGTGATATGGATTTTTCATGGGTAAATTTATGTATTATGAATGAATATTGGTAGTTTTCAAAGTTCAAAATAGTGGGAGCATTTGCAGAAATAGTGTATTTTTTCATTATAATGCATTGTAGAGATAGTTTTATCTTATTTGCTGATAAATAAGTATTTCTGTACTCTTATCTGGATGGATGCTGTTAATTTCTAATTAATGTGGTTTTGCTAGCAGCTTCAGTTTTTTACTTTATGTACGAATTGCTTTGGGCTTATTAGCTCCTTAACACATTGAAAGACACTTCGTCAGAAAATGCCGGAAAACAGAGGTTTGTGATTCGACACTTACTATCACATGTGTTTTGCCACACAGTTGATGAAAATCAGCAATAAAAAATGATTTTATTTAAGTGTGTCACCATCAAGTATAGAAATGTCACATTCAGACACAGAGACACAAATAGACAGGCTACATACTATTGCAATACAAAATTGGACTTCCCAGTCCGTTGTGTCGTATCACATCCCTGACTAAAAGACATTGTGTATGTAAGTTGTGTCATAATATTACATCTCCTCTAAAACGTTGTCAATAGACGTTTTGCCCATGAATGTGTTAAAAAGATTATATATAAAATTCTTCTATTCACATTTATTTATGAGAAAAGTAATACCTCATATTCCATTAAAATGTTATTTCTTTAAAAATTGTGTATATTTGATTTTAGAGTTTTTTTTTAATA